>NW_015172651.1:22531-54339 GCF_001447785.1 Gekko japonicus | reverse complement strand
CTCCTCCTCCTCCTCCTCCTCCTCCTCCTCCTTCTTCTTCTTGTGGATGGACCAAGCCTTTAAAACAACTTGATCCTGGAGACTGAACCTGTTCTGCACACCAAACAGATGCTCTCCCAGTGAACAGCAGACCCTTGTTTATTTTTAAAAATGAAGGATAGAGTCACCCTTTGTCCTTGTCGTTTCCTTAGACTGGCCTGGATACTGCAGAACTTCCTCTGAGCCACTGGTACCATCGAGGGTGAGACCCATGGTCTCATCGTGCCAATCTTGGCTTTGCTTCACGCACCCGATCCCCAATGCTGGCTTGAGTTCACTTTCATTATTTCGCCCTGGTGATGCTCATGTCTTGCATGGCTAAAGCCGGGAATTGGCAGAGGCTGTGAAGTATTCTGGCCAAGTCCCACATAGACGACGAAAAACACCCATTGATGTCTGTAGGGTCTGAAAATGTGGATGTTGCCAAGAGCTCCTCAGGAGCTTGGAAAGCAGGCAGCGGATCAGACTTGGACAGTCCTTCACTGCACATTTTAAAGTTCAGTTTCGTGCAGTTTGCAAAAAAAAATCCACCCTATGTTAGGTTGACTCCCAGATTACACTGCAGGCTTTACACTTTACACTTACAAGATTACACTTTCCCTATGAAGACAGTTAAAACGTTTGGGGCTCTTTAGCTTGGAGAAAAGATGGCTGAGGGGTGACATGATTGAGGTTTATAAGATTATGCATGGGAAAGAGCAGGTAGAGAAAGAGGTACTTTTCTCCCCTTCTCACAATACAAGAACTTGTGGGCACTCAATGAAATTGCTGAGCAGTTGGGTTAGAACAGATAAAAGGAAGTCCTTCTTCAACCAAAGAGTGATTAACACATGGAATTCACTGCCATAGGAGGTGGTGGCGGCTACAAGCATGGACGGCTTCAAGAGGGAATTGGATAAACATATGGAGCAGAGGTCCATCAGTGGCTATTAGCCACAAGGTATAGATAGGGACTCTGGGGCAAGTGATGCTCTGTCTTCTTGGTGCTTGGGGGGGGGGGGCAACAGTGGGAGGGCTTCTAATGTCCTGGCCCCACTGCTGGACCTCCTGATGGCACCTGGTATTTTTGGCCACTGTGTGACACAGAGTGTTGGACTGGATGGGCCATTGGCCTGATCCAACATTGGCTTCTCTTATGTTCTTGTTTCCAGGTGCTCTCATATGATGCAGCAGAGAAAGCCCTGCCAATGGAAGCAGCAGGGATAACTAATCTGTCTTAATTCAAGACAAGTTACAAAGATTTATTTTTTAAAAATCAACAAGGGAAGTCACATCCAATGGAAGCAGCAGGGATAACTAATCTGGCTTAATTCAAGACAAGTTACAAAGATATTCCCTTCCCACCTTGCCCTTCTGAAAAAGCTCTCCCCGGGTTCTCCCGTTCTAAGAGATCTAGTCAAGGGAAATAAATTCCCAGCATGAATTCCGATATTTGATTCCCTTCCAACCCAATTTTATGGTGAGTGATATTCTGAAGTAGGGAGAGTTCCCATGAAGTTGGCTCCTTCTTGTCTTTCTCCGTAATTTTCCAAGCCATTTCAGCTAATTAATCATCGTTAATAACATTCTGCACTTTCCTAATTCTCAAAGGCAATTGTTTCCTTTTTGAGACAATGGTCTGAGTCTCCCCCCCCCCCATCCTCCTGTCATAGTTGGTTCGGCACTAATGTCACAGTGATGGATTTGCTACACCCTATCATTCCCACAATGACAGACTGGAGATATCCTAAGGATGGGATTATCTTCTATGGAATATCAAGCAGGGGGAGACATATGGTGGTTAAGAGAGAGCAGCTCTTTAAACGATTTTATGGAGGACAATTTGAGAACTCACTTATTTACTGATGGAGCACATCTAATCTCCCAGGCTTTGCTTCCAGCTTTGCCTAAGACTTTCAAAACAGTTGATCTTGCCGGGGCAGAGTCATAGACTGGGCAGAGTCATAGACAATATAGTCCTGGAAAGGACCTGGAAGTCACTGCATCTCAGACCAGCCCATGCAAAAAGGACCCTCCTCAAAGATCCCCAAGCTGCATTTACAGAGCCAGTTTGGCGTCATGGTTAAGTGCGCAGACTCTAATCTGGGAGAACCAGGTTTGATTCCCCACTCCTCCACTTGCACCTGGCTGGATGCCCTTGGGCAAGCCGTAGTTCTGGCACAGCTGTCCTTGAAAAAGAGCAGTTTCTGTCAGAGCTCTCTCAGCTCCACCTACCTGTTGTGGGGAGGGGAAGGGAAAGGAGTTTGTACGCTGCTCTGAGACTCCTTTGGGTAGTGAAGGGTAGGGTATAAATCCAATCTCTTCTCTTCTTCTCTCTCTACAAATCAGTGCATCGAAACTTCCCTTCAACAGAACAGAATTCCACTTCAGTTTCTGCGAGAGGCACAGAGCTACACAAAACAGTGTGATTGATTTATTTTATTCACAAACGTCATTTATAATCTGCCCTTCTTGCTGAGACTCAAGACGGATTACAAAATGTACGTCAATATGATCAGCAGGATGAGACATAAGACCATAAGAAGAGCCCTGCTTGGATCAGACCAATGGTCCGTCTAGTCCAGCATCCTGTCTCACACACTGGCCAACCGGTTCCTCTGGACAGCCAACAACAGGGCACAGAGGCCGAAGCCTTCCTCTGATGTTGCCTCCTGGCTCTGGGATTCAGAGGTTTAGTGCCTCTGAATGTGGAGGTTCCCTTCAGTCCATCCAGTAAACAACCCAACAGGGTTTGGATTGCAGAAATTTGAAAACAAGCATGGAAAACAAGCGTGGGATTGCAGAAATTTGAAAACAAGCATGGAAGTTCCCTGCCCAAATGGCCTCCCTTTTGGTGGTATAAATCTCCAAATTTATTAAAACAGAGTAACTTATCAGATGGATGGCCAACTGCCAAATTGGTGATGGCAGGTGCTTTAACTGTGCAGAGACTGGGTGTCTCAGACCAGAGCCATGAAAGGTACTGAAGGATCGTAGGCCCTTCAAAATTGGGATTGATTTGCAAGTTCTTGTAATATGCACACATCCCCCTTCTTTGTTACATGTGGTTATCCCTCTGCATGTGTGTTACAGAGCTACCCCTCAGATTCTATGCCTGCATTAATTGTGGGAGGTGCCAGTTACATGGAAAATGGGGACATTAGAATGTGTGATCCTAGTACACTTCATACACAGTCTCCAACTCAGCTGGGTGCCCATGTGTGCGATTTCTCAGCAGCATTTGTTACCAGGAAGAAAGAAATGAAAACATAAACACATGAACCTGCCTTAGTCTCAATCATACCATTGGTCCATCAAGGTCATTATTGTCCACCCAGAACATCAGCAGATGTCCAAAGACTCAGGTGGAGGTCTTTCACATCACCTACTACCTGGTCCTTTTAAGTGGAGATGCTGAGACTGAACCTTGGACATGTCAAGCAGATGCCCTACCGCTGAGCCACAGCCCCTCCCTTCCAGCCAGTTATCTCCTGCCACGTTTTGTCTTTTCACTCCCCTGGGACTGATGTGAAGGAAATGAAACCATAACCATTTAAGAAGGAGAGAAGAGATTGGCTTTATACCCCACCCTTCACTCGGAATCTCAGAGTGGCTGACAAACTCCTTTCCCTTCCCTCCCCACAACAGACACCCTGTGAGGTAGGTGGGGCTGAGAGAGCTCTTTCCAGAACTGCTCTTTCAAGAACAGCTCTGACAGAACTATGGCTTGCCCAAGGTCATCCAGCAGCTGCAAGTCGAGGAGTGGCGAATCAAACCCGGTTCTCCCAGATCAGAGTCCGCACACTTAACCACTACACCAAACTACACTACATCACCCCTATGATGGATCCCTGCTTCTTCTTCTCTGTGAGGCAGATTTCCCCGCCAAAACACTGTTCCCCACTCTGACTGAGCAGCCTCTTAGTAGCGTGTTTGAATTATAGAATAACTTCCTGCATGTCCCACCCTGTGATAGAGAAGTTATTTGGCTTTTGCCCGGGCCAGAGATTTCTTGTAACTCAGTATAAACCCTCTTATAAAACCCTTTGGAAATGGCACTTCACACGAAGTAAAGTTCAAACAGAAAGTTTGATTTTTTTTTTTTAACAGGCAGAGTTCAATATGTTGTCAAAGGCTTTCACAGCCAGAGTTCATTAGATTTTCCGGGCTGTGTGGCCGTGGTCTTGGCACTGTAGCACCTTGCATTTCGGCGAAATATCAGGTCCTACAATGCCAAGACCACGGCCATACAGCCTGGAAAATCTACAACAGCTAAGATGCAGTCAGGGCTTCTTTTGTAAAAAAAAACCCAGCAGGAACTCATTAGCATAGTAGGCCACACCCAGCAGCAGAAACTCATTAGCATATTAGGCCACACCCCTGACAGCACAGCTCAATAGCATATTAGGCCACACCCCCATGTTACCAGAAGTGTGCTCATCCAGCCACACCCACCTTTTTGCTTCTTATTCTGTTTACTTTGTTTGTTGTCAAAACCCAGGGCTTTTTTTGTAGCAGGAACTCCTTTGCATGTTAGGCCACACACCCCTAATGTAGCCAATCCTAATGAGTTTCTGCTGTTGGGTGTGGCCTATTATGCTAATAGGTTCCTGCTGGGCGTGGCCAACTCGGGAGCCAGCCAGAACTCCATTCCCGTGCGTTCCTGCCCAAAAATAGCTCTGGATGCAGTTGAGTTAGGAATAGGGCAGGGGATGAGAAGTTGTAAATTTGGTTTTTAATACAAATTATAATGCTTTGAACAGGCCACAGTGCTCTTCAGCTGGCACTGACCAATCAGGGGGGGGGGTGCATGCAGTCAGCAGCCTGTCAATCAAACTATGCTTTACAGAGAGGCATTAACCTCTAATCTCCCAGCTCCCTTAATCTGATGCACTAAGCATCCTTCTTTTGGAGATAAGTTCATCACAGCCCCCTCCCTCAACCTCCCATGAGTCCCAGATTCTCACTCTTGAAGTCACCGGTTTAATCAGTTTGAGAGGGTAGCCATGTTGGTCTGCTAGGTTTGAGTCCAGTAACACCTTCAGGACCAATATTTGGGGGATGGAGTCTAAATTTTCAAGAGTCAGCACTTCCTCTGTCAGAGACAAGTGGGGAATTGTGGGGCGGGGGTATGCCCATGACCCAGACCCAGGAAAGAGTAGACTTGTGCCATGTCACAGCAATCTTAGTGGAAGCGTGGCCTACCTGTTGGACAGGGCTGGCATTCTGGAGTCCCCTCAGCGCTGAAAAAGCCCGGAGGACAGGTTACACAAAACGTGCGGGTTGGGTTGGGCTCCTGGCCACCAAGGCAATGCTGAAGATGGGGGGAAGAAAAGCAAAGACATCTGTTTTTGTCTAAAGTAAACCTCTGCCAAATCCCTGGTAAAAGGTAAAGGTAAAGGTTCCCTTGCTCGAAAGCCAGTCGAATCCGACTCTAGGGTTGTGGTGCTCATCTCCGTTTCAAAGCCGAAGAGCCAGCGCTGTCCAAAGACTTTTCTGTGGTCATGTGGCCGGCATGACTAAACACCAAGGCGCACGGAATGCTGTTACCTTCCCACCGAAGTGGTGCCTATTTATCTACTTGCAATTTCTTGCTTTCGAACTGCTAGGTTGGCAGGAGCTGGAACTAGAGACGGGAGCTCACTCCATCATGCGGCACCCGGGTCTCGAACTGCAGAACTACCGACCTTCCACAGCCTGCAGTTCAGCGTCTTAACCACGTGAGCCACCGCTACAGTATTCAAAATAATCAATGGAAGTAAAAGATGTTCCGTAATAAAGCTTGACCTTCTTGTGGTGGCTAGGATGTTTCCTGTGGTGATAAATTCAGGTTACATTCTGATGGCCAGTTCCAATTTTTCATCCCCAAATACGTTTGAGCTCCATAATCAAGGGTTTTGGCTTAGAAATCTGACTTCTGAGTGATGCAAAAAGAGTGGATGAGTCCCAGTTCCACAGCGTTAAAAAAGAGAGAGAGAGGAATATAGGACTTTCCTCCATTTCCCCAAGGTTGTGCTTTCAGCCAAACCAGCATGACTCAGAAGTTATATTAAACTGTGGTTTGTTGTTTCATGAACCAGCCTTTGGAGTCCTCAGTTTCTTGTGTCTTCCTCTATCCATGCATGGTAAGAAAACACAAGTTGTGCTATTGTGACAAATCATTGTTTGTCACTATGTCCAACTGTGGTTTGTGTCCTGCAACCTGGGGCTGGATCCACATGGCAAGAGATATGATACCACTTGCAGTGATTCATTTCCTGGATTTTCAGAAAATCAGAAAACAGGAGGTTGGATGAGATGACCCTGGAGGTCCCTTCCAACTCTATGATTCTATGATTCTCTGAGAGGCACTCTTGTTCCCCCCGAGCTCTTTTTCAAGTGCTGAAGCAGCCCCCCCCCCCATAGCTGTTTTTGCACGAAGTGAGATGAGGAAGAGAGAGCACCTAATTGCGGGTCCAATCCTGATCCTTATGGCATTTTATAATCACCTCATTAGACTTTCAAATGGCAGCACCGTCCATGGGTTGGACTTGTGGATGCTGTCATGTCTATTTTGGCCCCAACCGCCTCCAGCAAGATAAGATCCCATCCGGGTTTACTACAGACAATAATGTATTCAAGAACATCACAGAGAACACGCACGCATCTATTTTGTACATGGTTTTATGGTACAGGGTACCGATTAGTGCAAGCCGCCCTGAGCCTGCTTGCGGGGAGGGCGGGGTATAAATTAAAATAACAAATAAATAATAAATATTGAAATGTGAACAATGCTCCCTCTAAGCTGTGGGGTCTTGCGAGCAAAAATTCTACTTTGTGACCTACTGGCATGAAAGCTGCAAGTGAGCGATTTGGCTACTGCATAAATTAGTTTACTCCGGAGCTCTCCTTCCTGAGCTGAGACAAAAATGTGTGAGCCGGAGGCCAAAAAGCTGTGAGCGGGCTCACACTAACTCAGCTCAGAGGGAGCACTGAATGTGAATGGTCACTCCTCTCTGGAGAGATCCTCCAAATCGACCCTTCAGCCTCTAGACTCTGAAATGAGGTCTTTGGCCGTTGGGAAGGATGAAAAACAGACCCCTTGAAATGCGGGTTCTTCTTCATCTAATCTTACGCCTAGTGCTCATGCCTTTCTGTTAACCTATGGAAGTGCCCTACGGCTAGCCTAAATTTTGAGGACACTCAAAAGGTTTCTGGACTACAAAGAATCGATACCTCTTGCTTTCTTCTCCGCACTTCCTACATAGCCAATTCAACATTCATGGCATATATTGAATGTGTGACGTCACCATACTGAGCAGGCCCGTAGCCAGGCTTTTTAAGTCGGGGGGCACCCCGCGCAGACATCCCCAACAGCCCCCCCAAGGGAGTGCCACAAATAAAATTAAAAATTGGAAGTCAGGGGGCCTGGGGGCTGGATGGGAAGTTGGAGGGGCATTGGTAGGAAGTCGGGGTAGCGGGCCCTGAGATGCCCCACTGTAGCTATGGGCCTGATACTGAGTCAAGTCATTTAGATCGGTTTTGCTCACACTGGCTGGCTGCTGCTTTCCAGGACCTGAGGTAGAAGATGGTCTTCCCCACCACCTGATCCTGGAAACCGTTTAACTAGAGATACTGGGGACTCTTTTGCATGCATCCAGCGTGCTCTGCCTCTGAGCCATGGCCTCTTCTTTGTATATGATTCTTCCCCCCTCCTGAACAGCCAGACCCCCTCTAAGCAGCAACTGTCTTCATTTCCACTCATAATCATTATGTATGACCGACAATGCCACCTCTACCCACCAGGAAAGTCTGGTTTATGATGAATTACAATCTGCTTTCCAGGGTGAGGTCACATGATCTACCCCAAACAGAAACCACATGACTCCTCTCTTCCTCCAGAGAATTTGCATTCTGAACTCTGAATTCCCTGTAATTTTGTTGGGCTTCTTTCACAGAATCATAGAAGCATAGAGTTGGGAGGGACCTCTGGGGTCATCTAGTCCAACCCCCTGCACAATGCAGGAGATTCACAAATACGTCCCCCTCCACACCAGCCGTGGACGCTGTTCCATGCCCAGAAGATGACAAAAAACCTCCAGGATCTCCAGCCAAACTGGCCTGGAGAAAAATTGCTTCCTGATCCCAACGTGGCGATCAGCATTTCCCTGGACGTGTAAGAAAGGGCCACAAGAACTAAGCACGGATGCAACCCTTCCTGTTACAAATGTGAAATAGATAAAAAAGAGGCATATGAAAAAAAAGATACTTTAATTTTCTGTGGAAGAAATCTGCTTCTTTTCACCACACGAGGGCACATTTAGAAAAGTAAGTTCACACAGAAGAACTGCAGACATTCCTCACTGAAGGTTGAATTTCTTTTTGTTATGAAATGGCCAGATAGAATAACCTTCCGTGGACACCAAGCAATATACCGTACTCAGGTGTCATTTCCCACAGGAGCACACAGGAGCGGAGCTCCGACAGTAAAGACCCCAGAGGGCAGGCACATGCAACAAGCCCCACCCCCTGCTCCCAGCAGCCCTCAGTCAGAGCAAGAAGCAGCCAGGTAAGCTGCAGAGCCCCCCCGGGCCCCCATTCCAAAACAGTCCAGTGGTACCTTTAAGACCAGGTTTTATTCAGGTACAAGCTCTCCCTCCTCTGCGAGTACAGATCTGCACGTGCCCCCCCCCCCACCGATACCTAGCAATTCAAAACAGTCCAGTGGAGCCTGAGCGGTGGGTGTTGCCTTCTGAGACACTTCCGGTGATGTCAGGGGGTGTGGCATATGCAAATGAGTTATGCTAATGAGTTATGCTAATGAGCTCCTGCACCTCTTTTTCTACAAAATGACCCCTGGATATACTGTACCCGTCTCTCTTGTCCATCGGGGCAGATGTATCCTTTGGGGCACTCCCAACACTCCATCTCTCCCTCAGGCGAATATTGACCTGGGAAGCAGCTTCTTCGAGCACCACTCCCGGGATCGCACCAGTAGCCATCCGGACATGCAAGGCACCCATCTCTGGTTTCTGAGCTGGTGTAACCACTTGGGCAAACCTGTCAAGGAGGTTAGGGACTGTTAGGCAGCAGGTAAGTTCACCAGTAGTGGTGGTGCCCAAAGAGCAACACAAAACAGAGGGTTCTCAACGGCAGGTGGGGGACCGTTAGCATATCACCAATTTACCAGTGGTTGGAAGATTCAAGAGGACCCGGAAGCAAAGTCTCCTTGATTGATCCAAAACTTTCAACTTGCTGACAAAACAGTTGTGGATCTCCAGAGGAGGAGGAGGAAGAGAAGAAGAGTTGGATTTATACCCCGCCCTTCACTTGGAGTCTCAGTGGCTTACACTCCCCTTCCCCTCCGCACAACAGACACCCTGTGAGGTAGGTAGGCCTGAAAGAGTTCTGAGAGAACTGCTCGTGAGAGAACAGCTCTGAGAGAACTGTGGCTTGCCCAAGGCCACGCAGCAGCTGCATGTGGAGGAGCGGGGAATCAAACCCGGTTCTCCTGCCACCCTTAACCACTTCACCAAACTGGCGAAATGTCACAGCCAAAATTTTAAGGAGACAAACACCAACGTTACTTGGCTTCTTTTTGATTTAACAGATCTTCTTACAAGACTCTTTAGACCTGGCAGAAGCGTGAAGGGCACCAGAGGGAAGGCCCCCACCATCTTCCCATTGCTTGGTTGAGCCAAAGAATGTGTCATGAATTGGGGAAGTGCTGGTAGGATCGGAAGCAGGAGGCACAAACTGAGGTCTGAGGGGAATCCAGCAGTTACAAGAACACAAAACAAGGCCCACTTTGTCCGTTGCCCAAATAATGCCCAAGTCTAACTCAGCTGTTTCCATAATCTTGAAGAAGAAGAAGAAGAGGATGAGGATGAGGAGGAGATTGGATTTATACTCCGCCCTTCACTACCCACGGGAGTCTCAGAGCGTCTTACAAACTCCTTTCCCTTCCCCTCCCCACAACAGCCACCCTGTGAGGTAGGTGGGGCTGAGAGAGCTCTGACAGAAACTGCTCTTTTTCAAGGACAGCTCTTGTCAGAACTACGGCTTGCCCAAGGTCATCCAGCAGCTGCAAGTGGAGGAGTGGGGGATCAAACCCGGTTCTCCCAGATTAGAGTCCACACACTTAACCACTACACCAAACTGGTTTTAGGGGAAACCGATGGATTGCTAGAGGAATGGAGTCACCCCAGACGAACAACATAGCCCTGGGCTGTGCTCTACTGGCCCCTGTGGTGAGAGAATTTCCGAGGCTATTCTGTTCTCCAAGAGTCCAAAGTGATTCCATTATCCGTGTTTTCCCTAGAACTGTGGTTTTAGAAGAAGAGAAGAAGAGATTGGATTTATACCCTGCCCTCCACTCAGTCTCAGAGCAGTTTACAAACTCCTTTCCCTTCCCCCCCACAACAGACACCCTGTGAGGTAGGTGGGGCTGAGAGAGCTCTTTCCAGAGCTGTCCTTGAGAGAACAGCTCTGACAGAACTACGGATTGGCCAAGGTCATCCAGCAGCTCCAAGCGGAGGAGTGGGGAATCAAACCCGGTTCTCCCAGATTAGAGTCTGTGCACTTAACCACTACACCTAGCCTCACTTGCCCCTATTGCACAAGATAAGATTGTGAGAAAGTTCTTCCTCTCCATAATCATAGGCACATACAGCCACAGAGGGGAAGGGAACCTGGAGGTTGGGTTGCCAACCTCCAGATGGTGGCTGGAGATCTCCTGGGATCACAACTGATCTCCAGGCAACAATCAATTCACCTGGAGAAAATGGCCACCTTGGAAGGTGTCCTCTGTGGCATCAGTCCCCACTGAAGTCCCTCCCCTCCCCAAACCCCACCCTCCCCAAGATCCACCACCCATCCCAAATCTCCAGGTATTTTCCAACCCAGAGCTGACAACCCGACCCAAAGGTAAGGCAGGGCACCGTGTCTATTGCGATTTTAGGTAGTGGCTTTTATACCCGAGTTAGACAACAACAGGCTTAGACCACATACACACATTGTTGGATATTGTGCTGCCATCGCAATGCAGCCCTCATTCGCAACTAGACTGGCTTGTTCACACATTACAGGGGTCATTTCCTGCAGGAACGCGCAGGAGCGGAGCTCCAGCAGTAAAGAGCCCAGGGGGCGGGCACATGCAACCAAGCCCCACCCCCTGCTCCCAGCAGCCCTCAGTCAGAGCAAGAAGCTGCCAGGAAAGTTTCATAGCCCCCTCTCCCGGGGCCCCTGGTCCAAAACAGTCCAGTGGCACCTTTAAGACCAAGTCTTATTCAGGTACAAGCTCTCCCTCCCCTGCGAGGACAGATCTGCTTGTGTCCCCCCCCCCCATAGCTAGCAATCCAAAACAGTCCAGTGGTGCCTGAGCGGTGGGTGTTGCCTTCTGACACACTTCCGGTGATTTCAGGGGGTGTGGCATATGCAAATAAGTCATGCTAATGAGTTATGCTAATGAGCTCCTGCACCTCTTTTTCTACGGAATGACCCCTGCACACACAGTAATGGAGTTGTAAATAACTGCTACAGCACGACAGCAAAACAGAGGACAGCCAGAGTACACTCTCCTGTGATGTAGCCCTAGAACACTTATTTTCCTTCTTTAGGAGATTTGTTTGTTGTTGTTGCGTGGATGGGAATGTGTGTTTTGATGTGTCTGTGTGATTAACTGGAACCAGGATTTTTTTCAACCCCCCCCCCCCCAACACACACACATACCAAAAGCAGAACAATTGATCCTTACAAACCCACAGCTCGATACAGATTGGATTTTTAGAAGCACCCCCAGCTTCTTGCATCCCTTGATATTCTTCGGCCTCACGTCAGTTATTGATGGTTGGGAAAAGGGTAGTTTCTCACCACCAGCAGTGCAGAGACATCAGTCATGGGTTTTGGAAACTGTTATTTTTTCCCATCTTGTGGAGAGAGATAACATCTGAGCACATGACCGCGCTTTGGCACCTCATGAAAAGTGCCGCGGCACCTCGGTGATGAGAACTGTTTTTGCTCACCTTAGGTAGCTCCAGCTGAAATGCCTGTTGACTGAGCTTCACCCCCTCCTGTGCAGACACCTCAAGCTGGATCTCTCAAGTACTGGCTCCAGGCCCGTAGCTACAGTGGGGCATCTCGGGGCGAGGCCCCACGGCATGCTGGCAAGGCCCCCTGACTTCTCATCCATCCCAGGGCATCATGGCCTTCTCCCCTGGATTAATTAATTAAATACCTAAGGGACCGCCTTTCCCCACACGTTCCCCAGAGGGCACTAAGATCGGGGGCCCAAAACCGTCTGGCCCTCCCAGGCCTTAGGGAAGCTGGGCTAGCCGTGACAAGGGCCAGGGCCTTTTCTATGGCAGCCCCTTACTGGTGGAACAAGCTCCCAGATGGCAGGGCCCTGCGGGACCTTTTACAGTTCCTCAGGGCCTGTAAAACGGAGCTCTTCCACCAGGCTTTTGTAGGAGCCGCCTCCCAATATTGTAGCCCTGTCCCCAGCATTAGTACTAACCTAATAATCAATAGCCTGGCAAGAACTGGATTATGGAGATAGTCAGGGCTATTTTTGGGCAGGAACGCACAGGAACAGAGTTTCGGCTGGCTCCCGAGTTGGCCACACCCAGCAGGAACTCATTAGCATAATAGGCCACACCCAACAGCAGACACTCATTAGGATTGGCTACATTAGGGGTGTACAACCTTTTGCTTGTTATTCTGTTTACCTTGTTTGTTGTCAAAACCCAGGGCCTTTTTTTGTAGCAGGAACTCCTTTGCATGTTAGGCCACACACCCCTAATGTAGCCAATCCTAATGAGTGTCTGCTGTTGGGTGTGACCTATTATGCTAATGAGTTCCTGCTGGGTGTGACCAACTCGGGAGCCAGCCGGAACTCTGTTCCTGTGCGTTCCTGCCCAAAAATAGCCCTGCATCTTGCTGAATTGAAGCAGATATGGATCGGATTAGAATCAGGGTGGGAGAGCCAGGGGGCCTCCTCCCAATGTGCTACCTTGAATCCCATGATCGGAGAAAAGTGGGACAAAAGGGTTATAAACAAACACTTTTTTTGGTGCAGAAACCCAACCCAAACCATTATTCTTTCTCCCATCCCTCTCTTACCTGGCATGATATAATATCGGTCTGAGCTGTCAGTTCATTGTAGGTTCCTGCTGGGCACTTCCGTGGAGCCATTCGACCTCCTGGGCAGCTGGATTCGAAGCAATGAAACATTTAATTTGGATTTGAAAATGCCACATCCAGGCCTTACCTGGACCTCTGCTTGACTCCCTGCCTTTTACCTACCTATGGGTATGATAGGTAAAGGTAAAGGTTTCCCTTGCTCAAAAGCCAGTTGAATCCAACTCTAGGGGCCGGTGCACATCTCATTTTCCAAGCCGAAGAGCCAGCGCTGTCTGAAGACATTTCCGTGGTCATGTGGGCAGCATGACTAGACACCGAGGTGCACGGAACGCTGTTACCTTCCCACCGAAGTGGTACCTATTTATCTACTTGCAAGCTCTTGCTTTCGAACTGCTAGGTTGGCAGGAGCTGGGGCCAGAGACGGGAACTCACTCGGTCGCGTGGCACTCGGGTCTCAAAGTGCCGAGCTACTGACCTTCCGGTCTGCAGCTCAGCATCTTGACCACTGAGCCACCGCGGCCCTAATGGGTATGATATTCTCACTCAATTTGGTGGTCTGGAGTGGAACTATCCAATCCCCCCTCTGATATTTTAACTGTTTAGTCTTATGGGGTAGAGCTTTTCTTCACTGGTTTGGTTCTCAGCAAGGAGACCCCTTCTGCCTTGCAATTCAATATCTGTACCTTTATGTTGAACATGTGACCACATGGAGTTGCCTTATACAGAATCAGAACACTGGTCCATCATGGTCCATATTGTCTACTCAGACTGACAATGGCTGTCCATGGTTAAGAACATGAGAACATAAGAAAAGCCATGCTGGATCAGGCCAATGGCCCATCCAGTCCATCACTCTGTGTTGCAAAGTGGCCAAAACCCAGGTGCCATCAGGAGGCCCACCAGTGGGGCCAGAACTCCAGAAGCCCACCACTCTTGCCCTCCAAAGCACAAAGAATACAGAGCATCACTGCCCCAGATAAGAACATAAGGGAAGCCATGTTAGATCAGACCAATGGTCCACCCAGTCCAGCACTCTGTGTTGCACAGTGACCAAAACCCAGGCACCATCAGGAGGTCCACCAGGGGGGCAGAAATCCAGAAGCCCTCCCACTGTTGCCCCCCAAGCACCAAGAATACAAAGCATCACTGCCCCAGACAGAGTGTTCCACCTCTACCTTGTGGCTAATATGGACCTCCGCTCCAGATGTTTATCCAATTCCCTCTTGAAGCTGTCTATGCTTAGCTGCCACCACTTCCTGAGGCAGAGGTCTTTTATACTATCCTGTCTGAACTTGGGACCTTTTGCAAGCCAGGCAGATGCTCTATCACTGAGCCATGGCCCCTCCCCTGTTCTCAGTAGAAGGAAGCTATATGGCTGTCATGGAAGAGGTTTCTAGTATTAGGCAGTGTCTGTTTTGACCAATGTTCCCTCTAAGCTGAGTTAGTGTAAGCTACCTCACAGTTTTTTAGCCTTTGGCTCACGCATTTTTGTCTGAGCTCAGGAAGGATGGCTCCAGAGCAAACTAATTTCTGCAGCAGCCAAATCGCTCGCTCACAACTTTAATGCCAGTAGCTCATAAAGTAGATTTTTTGCTCACAAGACTCCACAGCTTAGAGGGAGCATTGGTTTTGACTATTATAATCTGAGAAATAGGGAGATGGAAGCAGCTTGATATGATCCAAAACACTGTTAAAATGGGGCAGGGACAGTGCATTTAGAAGAGAAGAAGAAGAAGAGAAGAAGAGATTGGATTTATACCATGCCCTTCACTACCCAAAGGAGTCTCAGAGCGGCTTACAAGCTCCTTTCCCTTCCCCTCCCTACAACAGACACCCTGGGAGGTAGGTGGGGCTGAGAGAGCTCTGAGCAGAGGTCCATCAGTGGCTATTAGCCACAAGGCATAGATAGGGGCTCTGGGGCAAGTGATGCTCTGTCTTGGTGCTTGGGGGGCAACAGTGGGAGGGCTTCTAATGTCCTGGCTCCACTGGTGGACCTCCTGATGCCCCCTGGTATTTCTGGCCACTGTGTGAGAGTGTTGGACTGGATGGGCCTTTGGCCTGATCCAACATTGGCATCTCTTATGTTCTTATGACAGAAACTGCTCTTTTTCAAGAACAGTTTTGCCAGAACTATGGCTTGCCCAAGGTCATCCAGCAGGTGCGAGTGGAGGAGTGGGGAATCCAACCCGGTTCTCCCAGATTAGAGTCCGCACGCTTAACCACGACACCAAACTGGAAGGTTCTCCAGTTCCCCCATAAATACTCCAAGACTTGTGGAACATTTGGTATTTGACGTAGCATTTTCTCAGTGGAGGGGCTGTGGCTCAGCGGGAAAACATCTGCTTGGCATGCACAAGGTCCTAGGTTCAATCCCTGGCAGCTCCAGTTAAAGGATCAGGTAGCAGGTGATGTGAAATACCTCAGCTTGAGTACCTGGAGAGCATGGCCACTCTGAATAGACAAACACTGACGTTGTTGGACCCAGGGTCAGATTCAGTATAAAGACACTCCATCTGTGCAGCATGCAAAAGTATTTGGCATTTGATTGTGGATAGGTACTGGCATCTAATGGCTGACAACAGTTTATAGGTAACATGCAATGGTATTTCACGGCGGACTTCTGAGAAGTCAAACTCAGGGCCTGCCAGAACCAAAACAACCAGGAGCTGTCGCCAGCAAGGGTTTGCATTTCAAATACCTGCCACAAAGTGCTTGGATTTCAAATCGTCAGGGCTATTTTTGGGCAGGAACGCACAGGAACGGAGTTCCGGCTGGCTCCCGAGTTGGCCACGCCCAGCAGGAACTCATTAGCATAACAGGCCACACCCAACAGCAGGAACTCATTAGGATTGGCTACATTAGGGGTGTGTGGCCTAACACGCAAAGGAGTTCCTGCTACAAAAAAGCCCTGGGTTTTGGCAACAAACAAGGTAAACAGAATAAGAAGCAAAAGGTGGGTGTGGCTGGATGAGCACACTTCTAGTAACATGGGGGTGCGGCCTAATATGCCAATGAGCTGTGCTGTGAGGGGAGTGGCCTAATATGCTAATAGGTTTCTGCTGTTGGGTGTGGCCTATTATGCTCATGAGTTCATGCTGGGCTTTTTCCACAAAAAAAGCCCTGCAAATCGTGCTGGAGTTTCAAATAGCTGCCACAAAGTGCCCCGTGTGAAATGCAAACTCGAAATCCAAGTTCAAAATTTCGCATTGGAAAACGGAGAATGGAGAAACTGGGATCGTGGCAGAGCAAACACTTACGGAGCCTCATTTCAGCCCCGGCCCTCCTCACCTCGACTGCCGCATCCCAAAGGAGGGGGGGGGAGTTTTATTTTAAGCTAGTGAAAGATCCATCAAGTTTGACAGCAGGGGAGGGATGACAGTTCCAGTTGATTACCTGTCTGAACTGGGTCTTGGACTACAAGCCATTTATTCCGTTTTGTTCCATAAAACTCGGGTTTGATTTAAACCCGACACTCGGCTTAGGACAGGCATGCTCCCCTGGGACTTTGCACTCCCCGGCGTCTCCTTGAAACTGGGTTGCGGTCTGAGCAAGGCCGCTACACAGCACAGAGAGGGAGAATCATCGCATCCAACAGCAGAAGTAAGAAGCAGAAATAAGCTGCTGAATCCAGCCCTATCTTCTTGTATCATTTTTTTTTTTTGGTTAAAAGGCATTGTGTGCTGCCTGGAATGCCCCACTGTGGCAGAAAGACAGCCCATAATTTCAAAGTAAATATGTATAAATGAGGATATATACTGTCCCCTCCCCATTGCTGTACTGTAGATTGAAATCTCCTTGAGGGCCGGGGTCTGCCTGCATGTATACACTACTCTGCAACGCACCATTTACAGGAAAGATGCTGTATAAATCATAGTCTTGGGGATAGCTGGGTTGGTCTGCAGTAGAACATAGTCATAGAATCACAGAATCACAGAGCTGGAAGGGGCCATAGAGGCCATCTAGCCCAACCCCCTGCTCAATGAAGGATCAGCCTAAAGAAGAAGAAGAAGAAGAGATTGGCTTTATACCCCGCCCTTCACTACCCAAAGGTGTCTCAGAGCGGCTTACAAACTCCTTTCCCTTCCCCTCCCCACAACAGACACCCTGTGAGGTGGGTGGGGCTGAGAGAGCTCTGACAAAAACTGCTCTTTTTCAAGAACAGCTCTTATCAGAGCTACAGCTTGCCCAAGGTCATCCACCCAGGTGCAAGTGGAGGAGTGGGGAATCAAACCTGGTTCTCCCAGATTAGATTCCGCGCACTTAACCACTACACCATATTGGTGTTGTCCAGCCGCTGCTGAAAGACTGCCAGGGAGGGGGAGCTCACCACCTCCCGAGGCAGCTGATTCCACTGTTGAACAACTGACTGTCAAAACATTTTCCCTAGTACCCAGCCGGTACCTTCCCGCCCTTAATTGAAGCCCATTCTTGTTAGTCCCCTCCTCTGCTGCCCACAGGAACCGATCCCTGCCCTCCTCCGAGTGACAGCCCTTCAAATACTTCAAGAGAGCAATCCTGCCAAATATATAAGTAGAATAAAATAAATAAATAAATAAATAAATGTCCCCTCTCAGCCTCCTCCAGACTGAACATTCCCAAGTCCCTCAGCCTTTCCTCACTACGAGGAATTTTCCTCACTACAAGGTATTTCCAGTTTGGTGTAGTGGTTAAGTGCGCGGACTCTAATCTGGGAGAACCGGGTTTGATTCCCCACTCCTCCACATGCAGCTGCTGATGTGACCTTGGGTCAGTCACAAGCTCTGGCACAGCTGTTCCTGAAAGAGCAGTTTGTCTTAGAGTTCTCTCAGCCCCACCCACCTCACAGGGTGTCTGTTGTGGGGAGAGGAAGGGAAAGGAGTTTGTAAGCCCCTCTGAGAGTCCAAGTGAAGCGCTGGGTATAAATCCAATCTCTTCTCTTCTTCTTCTTCTTCTTCTCCTCATAGGGCGTGGTCTTAAGGTCCACTGGTACCTTAAGAAGAGCCCTGCTGGATCTGGCCAGTGGTCCATCTAGTCCAGCACTCCCATCTCACACAGTAGGCCAACCAGTTCCTCTGGAGGGCCAACACCACCAAGGAGATTTTCAGGGTATAAGTTTTCAAAAATCAAAGCATCCTTTCTCAGATACCTGACGAAGGGACCTTTCACTCTCGAAAGCTTACGCCCTGAAAATCTTCTTGGTCTCTGTTGTAAGAAAATGTGTTCCCACACACCCCCTCCCTGTGGTTCGTGTCCTCTAGTGTGTTGCCTCTTACCAAAGGCAGAAGGTGCAGTTAAAAAAAGCTGAGCACTGGTTAGAGACACTCCAAGTAAAGGTCTCTCTTCTGTAGACTGTTTTTATTCAAAAGGCTCAGTATTTCAGAGTTTACAAAATACACATCTATTGCAATAACTATAGGTAGTAAACACATACACAATATTGAACATGCAGACACAGTTTCCCACCCAACAAAGCATGCACCCAGCAAAGAGATCTCCTTGGGTTGACTCCTAACTCTCCAGAAGAGTCTGTAGTTCCAGAAGCCAACGAAAATCTGTTGGAGCCCTTAGCTGTATTTATACCCAAAGATCAAAGCGTTTTCTATCACATGTACCAATTTACAGGTGGAAATTGGTTACTGAGAAATTGTTTCCTGATTGTCCTTATACCAAAAGTTCACATTGGGATGAGTTTAGTTTTTTCCTGTGTTCCCACAATTGGGGCAACACTGTCCCTTTGAAGCTACCAGATGGCTACTTCAAAGGTATTTTCTAAGGTATGTGAAATCTTGTCCCTGGGATTGCATATTGAATTAGGGTCCAGCTGCAATTTGTTTATCGCCCTTAAATTGTGAGTCTCACACATCCATTGATTCAAACAGATTCTCCTTATGGGTGTTATCACTGAGATAAAATCAGGATTTGTTTGAACTTCTGGTTCCCATGAAATTCTCATTGTGCATTTTATGGCCTGGGCAATTTTAGGTTTGTCACTTGTAATGCTGGCCTTCCTGACAAGCTGTTTAGTGTAATTCTCACACACCTGGGGGCTGGGGAAAATGGAAATGTTGATTATACTGGGAGCAAAAGGGCTTTGGCAAGAGTCATAGTGGGCAAGGCTGTAACTGTCTGTTTAGCAAAAACAGAGCCAGATATACATATGTGGATTTGGTATCAACTATTTTGCTCATTTTAATCCCAAACTTTTATGAAAATTCCTTCCACAGTCTCGAAGGGGCTACCGGACTCCTATCCAGCAGCAGTGTTCCCTCTAAGCTGAGTTAGTGTGAGCTAGCTCACATTTTCTTAGCCTCCGGCTCAAACATTTTTTGTCTCAGCTCAGGAAGGAAGGCTCCGGAGCAAACTAATTTATGCAGCAGCCAAATGGCTCGCTCACAACTTTAAGGCCAGTAGCTCACAAAGTAGGATTTTTGCTCACAAGGCTCCACAGCTTAGAGGGAGCATTGTCTAGCAGTATCAATCAGGCGACTAATAACATCAGTGGTGTGGGTGGGGGGCTGTCCACTCGACTCTCCTTAACCTCTTCGATGCTTCCACTGCTTCTTATGCTTTATATCCGAGTTCTGCAAAATCTCAACAGGAAAGGGGGGCTTGCTCACAAGAATCCAACGGGGCACTCCAAGCAATTGCCCGAGATGTAGTAGTGACCTTCGGAGCAGTTAATGAGGCACTGGCGTTGACACTCTACATCTTCATGGCCTGAGGAGAATGAGATGGTCCCTGCAATAAAGAAGGAGACAGTGTAAAGGGACACATAGACATACCTGCCTTCTGCTGAATCAGAGCGTTGGTCCATCCAAGTCAGCATTGTCTACTAGGACTGACAGTGGCTCTCCAGGGTCTCAGTCAAAGGTCTTTTGCATCACCTACTGCCTAGTCCTTTTAACTGGAGATGCTGGAGACTGAGCATGGGACCTACTGCATGCCAGGCAGATGCTCTTCCGCTAGGGTTGCTAGCAATGTTCCCTCTAAGCTGTGGAGTCTTGTGAGCAAAAATTCCACTTTGTAAGGTACTGGCATTAAAGTGGTGAGCGAGTGATTTGGCTACTGCATCAATTCGTTTGCTCTGGAGCCCTCCTTCCTGAGCGAAGACAAAAATGTGTGAGCCAGAGGCTAACAAACGGTGAGCTAGCTCACACTAACTCAGCTTAGAGGGAACACTGGTTGCTAGCCCCTAGGTCCCCACCCCCAGATCTGCAATCCGCAGGAGGAAACCCCACCCCCAAATAGGGACGTTGTCAGGTGATGTCCCCGATGTGATGACATCACCCGGAAGTGCGACACTCTTGTTTTTGGGCAAACTCTATGGTTTTGAAGCAAAAAAAAACCACCAGAGTTTTTGCCCAAAAAACCAGCTCGTCGCATGTGACGTTGCCAACACGCTGACGTCACATCTGGCCGATATCATCGCATCGGGTCAAAACCCGACAACATCCTGTCCACCCCCAGAACGCCCCCCCCCCAATCCGCCTGCAACAATGGTGAGGGGACCTGGCATAGATCCACGGCCCCTCAAAGGAAGACGGATGCAACGGCAAGGCAGAAGTGGGGTGCTCTGCTTCATGGTCTTCTGTTTTGAAGTCACTAGAGTCTACTGGGAGAAGGACTGCCAGCCTCCAGGGGGGACCAATGCTCCCTCTAAGCTGTGGAGTCTTGTGAACAAAAATTCTACTTCATGAGCTACTGGTATTAAATATGTGAGCAAGCGATTTGGCCACTGCATAAGTTAGTTTGCTCTGGAGCCCTCCTTTGTGAGCTAAGACAAAAGTGTGTGAGCCGGAGGCTAAGAAACTGTGAGCTAGCTCACACTAACTCAGCTTAGAGGGAACATTGGGTGGGACCGAAAGGTCTCGTGGAATTACGATTGATCTCCAGGTGACAGAAATCAGTCCCCCTGGAGAAAATGGATGCTTTGGAGGGTGGACTGTATGGCATTGTACCATACCCTGCAGAGGTCACAGTTTGGTGTAGTGGTTAAGTGCGCGGACTCTAATCTGGGAGGACCGGCTTTGATTCCCCACTCCTCCACTTGCAGCTGCTGGATGACCTTGGGCAAGTCATAGTTCTGTCAGAGCTGTCCTTGAAAAAAAGCAGTTTCTGTGAAGAGCTCTCTCAGTCCCGCCTACCTCACAGGGTGTCTGTTGTGGGGAGGCGAAGGGAAAGGAGTTTGTAAGCCGCTTTGAGACTCCCAGTGAAGGGCGGGATAAATCCAATCTCGTCTTCTCCTTTTCTCCCCAAACTGTGCCCTCCCCAGGCTCTATTCCCGTAATCTCCAGGTATTTCCCAACTCAGAGCCAGCAACCCTAACTGGGAAGAAGAAGAGGAAATTGGATTTATACCCCACCCTTCACTACCTGAAGGAGTCTCAGAGTGGCTTACAAACTCCTTTCCCTTCCCCTCCCCACAAAAGACACCCTGTGAGGTAGGAGAGAGCTTTTTCGAGAGCTGCTCCTTAGAGAACAGCTCTGAAAGAACTTGTGACTGACCCAAAGTCACACCAGCAGCTGCAAGTGGAAAAGTGGGGAATCAAACCCGGTTCTCCCAGATTAGAGTCCGTGCTCCTAACCACTACAACGAACTGGCTCTGGCTCTGCTCCCAATCCCAGCCATTGGCACTGTCAAGTTAATGAGAAAAACGGCAGTCTGTGTATGTTCAGAGGGCACATCTTGTTCCTGCGCCACATATTCCGAGACTCAGCTTTGCTTAATGAGGACAGATCCTTGAGTTCAGCCTCCAAGGGGCCTGGGTGCAAATGAAATTCTCCCTAGCAGGCATTAGAGAGCCCAGGAACCTTTGGTCCCCCCTCCCCAAAATCAATTTGCTTTTAAGGGAAGAAAATTATACTTTAGTTCTCCCTTTTGTCAAAAGAGGACAATAGTGCCCGGAGCTCCATTGTAACAAAAAAACCCACTTGGTGATATTCAGTATGGAATGCTATCTATTAGGAAAGGGGCGGCTTAAATCCAGGCTCTGGACTTTACATTAGCACTTGACACTCAAATGCCTCCTTTCCCCGGGGCCCCGGCTTCATTGTCAGAGTTCAGCCGACGCGGGCCCATTAGTTTCAGCCTAATGAAGGCCTTGCCTCTGATCTGTTTGCTGCACTGCAGCCGAGGTTCCATTTGCGATGGCTTTTGGAAGACTTGACTTTGTGTATTTCTTCATTATTTGCTTGCTGGGCGAGATGCCCCCGCTTGGAGGGGGGGAGACGTTTGATCTCTGAAGCGCAGGCCAGCTTGCCATTTAAGAACAGGGATTTGTTCCCAAGCCATCAAATAGGAGAAGACGGCAAAAAGGACAGAGGCACTGAAGGGCTGTCTCCTTGAAAGAGGGTTTTATGGTCCTCTTGAAGGCTGTGGATATCATTTCAGGCTGCTTAGTTGTTGCCTTTAGAAGTAGGAAATACCTGGAGGTTTTGGACGAGGAGGAGGAGATTGGATTCATACCCCGCCCTTCACGACCTCAAAGAGTCTCAGAGGGGTTTACAATCTCCTTTCCCTTCCCCTCCCCCCCACAACAGACACCCTGTGAGGTAGGCGGGGCTGAGAGAGCTCTCTGGAGAACTGCCTTTGAGAGAACAGCTCTGAAAGAACTTACAACTGACCCAAGGTCACGCCAGCAGCTGCATGTGGAGGAGTGGGGAATCAAACCTGGTTCTCCCAGATTAGAGTCTGTGCTCCTAACCACTGCACCAAACTGGCTCTCTTTGGGGGTTGGGCCCGGGGAAGGCAGGGTGCGGGGAGGGGGTAGGGTTGCCAGGTCCCCCAGCTAGGGATGCTAACCTCCAGGTTTTCCTGAATACGTTAGAATTTCCTGAGCCATATCGCCAAAGTTTTGATTGATATACAAACTGATGTTCCTGGGAATTACTAAACATTATTGTCAATGCCATCACAGTGTTCCTTTGTTTTGTCATATTTCCTGTCACTCTGATCCCTTCTTTGGTTTTCTCAACCTCCAGGTGGTGGCTGGAGATCTCCTGATATGACGAGTGACCTCCAGGCGGCAGAGATCAGTCCATCGGGAGAAAATGGCCGCTCTGGAAGATGGACTCTATGGCCTTATATCCCATTGAAGTCCCTCCCCTTCCCAAACCCCACCCTCCTCAGGCTCCACCCCCCAAATCTCCAGGTATTTCCCAATCCAGGGCTGGCAACCTTACCCTTGGCCACTGGTGAGGGTAGAGGTTGGGGAACTCCTGGAGATTTGGGGAGGTGGAGCCTGGGGAGGACTGGGACCTCAGTGGGGTACAGTGCCACAGAGCCCACCCTCCAAAGCATCCCTTTTCTCCAGAGGAACTGATCTCTGTAGTCTGGAGATGAGCTGTAACTCTGAGGGACGGCCGGGCCCCACCTAGAGGCTGGCATCCCTAGGAGGGGTGGGACTTCATCAGGGTATAATGCCCCAGAGTCCACCCTCTGAAGCAGCCGTTTTCTCCAGGGAAAGTAATTTCTGTAGTCTGGTGAGCAGTTGTACTTCCCAGAGTTCTCCAGGCCCCACCTGTAGGCTGGCGACCATAGTTACAACCTCTTTTTACTGTTGATAGTGCTATGATTGCTCACCTGTAGGCTGGCGACCATAGTTACAACTTGTTTTACTATTGATAGTGCTATGATTGCATATAGATAGATATGGACAGACGGACGGACAGACAGACAGACAGACAGACAGACAGACAGATAGATCAGGGGTCATTTCGTAGAAAAAGAGGTGCAGGAGCTCATTAGCATAACTCATTAGCATAACTTTTTGCATATGCCACACCCCCTGACATCACCGGAAGTGTGTCAGTAGGCAACACCCACCGCTCAGGCTCCACTGGACTGTTTTGGATTCCTAGCTATGGGGGGGGGGGACATGCAGATCTGTCCTCACAGAGGAGGGGGAGCTTGTACCTGAATAAAACCTGGTCTTAAAGGTGCCACTGGACTGTTTTGTATAACTAGCTATGGGGAGGGGGGATGCGCAGATCTGCCGTCACAGAGGAGGGAGAGCTTGTACCTGAAGGTGGGATGGGGGGGCTCTGCAACTTACCTGGCTGCTTCTTGCTCCTTGTGGCCCGACTGAGGGCTGCTGGGAGCAGGGGGTGGGGCTTGTTGCATGTTCCCGCCCCCTGGGCTGCTTACTGCCGGAGCTTTGCTCCTGTGAGCTCCTGCAGGAAATGACCCCTGAGATAGATGGATAGACAGACAGACAGACAGACAGACGGTCAGTCAGTCAGTCAGTCAGTATTTGTTTTTACTTTTGGAGATGCCTCAAGCAACCATCCTTAACATGTAGGGTTGCCAACTTTGGGTTGGGAAATACCTGGAGATTTGGGGGGTGGAGCCTAGGGAGGGCAGGGTTTGAGGAGGGGGGGACTGTAATGGAGTATAAAGCCACAGGGTCCACCTTCCAAAGCAGCCATTTTCTCCAGAACTGATCTCTGTCGCCTGGAGATCTGTTGCAATCCCGGGAGATCTCTAGCCACCACCTGATGGTTAATAAACCCAGTCTCACTGGGTTGTTATAGACAAGCAAGAGAGGATGTGTGCAGACAGAAATGACGTCGACAAGCAAGATAGGATGTGTGCAGACAGAACTGCCAGCTTTTCCATTTCCACATAATCATTTTTAGTCCTATCATCCTCCAAAACAATCACATAAAAAAAAAACCCCAGATGAAACAAAGCTGGATAGCTTCAAAATACAGGGAAGTGTTCAAAGGAAAGTGTTGAAAGTGCCTTTTTCCAGCTGTTGATTTCCACGTAAAGGTATTTATTTTTCTATTTTACTTCATTTATACCCTGCCTTTCTGCCCTCACAAGGGCCAACAAATAACAAAGTTAACAAATAAAAACATTCACAATAAGACTGTATTTTTAAATCATTAATCCCCAAATCATTAAAACAATTAAAAGAAGAGCTTAAAAAAAAAATACAGAATGAAAATAACAATTAAAAACGTTGGGCAGGAACAAGAGATCACTGAGGGAACTCCAAACGAAACAAAAAAGTCCTCACCCACTGGCGGAACACGGCAACACGGGGAGGGGCTGTGGCTCAGTGGCAGAGCATCTCCTTGGCATGCAGAAGGTCCCAGGTTCAATCCCCGGCATCTCCAGTCAAAAGGAGCAGGTCGGAGGGGATGTGAAAGTGACCCTGGAGACCCTCAGCCTGTGGAGAACCACTGCTGTCTAAGTATGTTCTTATGTTCTGGTCACCACACCTTAAAAAGGAGATTATAGCTTTGGAAAAAGTGCAGAAAAGGGCAACTCGAATGATAAAGGGGTTGGAACACTTTCCCTATGAGGAAAGGTTAAGGCGCTTAGGGCTCTTTAGCTTGGAGAAACGACGACTGAAGGGAGACATGATTGAGGTTTACAAGATTATGCATGGGAAAGAGCAGGTAGAGAAAGAGGTACTTTTCTCCCTTTCTTACAATACAAGAACTCGTGGGCACTCCATGAAACTGCAGAGCGGCATCTCCAGGTAAGAGGACCAGGTAGGAGGGGATGTGAAAGCGACCCTGGAGACCCTCAGCCTGAGACTGTGGAGAACCACTGCTGCCTAAGTATGGTCTTGTGTCACCACACCTTAAAAAGGATATTATAGCTTTGGAAAAAGTGCAGAAAAGGGCAACTCGAATGATAAAAGGGTTGGAACACTTTCCCTATGAGGAAAGGTTAAGGCGCTTAGGGCTCTTTAGCTTGGAGAAACGACGACTGAGGGGTGACATGATTGAGGTTTATAAGATTATGCATGGGAAAGAGCAGGTAGAGAAAGAGGTACTTTTCTCCCTTTCTCACAATACAAGAACTCGTGGGCACTCCATAAAATTGCTGAGCGGTCGGGTTAGGATGGATAAGAGGAAGTACTTCTTCACCTAAAGAGTGATTCACACATGGAATTCACTGCCACAGGAAGTGGTGGCGGCTACAAGCATGGACGGCTTCAAAAGGGAATTAGATAAGCACATGGAGCAGAGGTCCATCAGTGGCTATTAGCCACAAGGTATAGATAGGGACTCTGGGGCAAGTGATGCTCTGTCTTCTTGGTGCTTGGGGGGGGGGCAACAGTGGGAGGGCTTCTAACGTCTTGGCCCCTCTCCCCCAGCTGCGACTGAGTGGATTGAAAATTTGATATTAGTATGTAAGCGGATTGCCCAGTCGGTCTGCACACCCGTTGTATCAACTTGGTTACATATTTTATATTATTATGTATGTGCTGTGTGTTTAGTCTGCCATACGCTACATAAATAAATAAATAAGTTCATATCTATAAAAAGGGAGCAGACAAATCGTCCCTGAGGTGACACAGACAGAAAGGGTGGGTGAAAAATTCTCCCAAAGGAATTTCCTTTCAGGTCTAGTCTGAATAGTCAAAAGACTTGGCAACCCACACACAGATCATTAACATATATTTAATCCTTGTGGAGAAGGAAGGTTTAAAATATTAGACAAAGGCAATTTCTGAGACTGTGTATTGTCAAAAAGCAGAGCTGGGGTTTTATTTCCTTAGCCTACACTTTCAGACATGAAAGTATGCTTTCATATGTCCCAATTATCCATATTCTGCAGAAGCAATTCTGATTTTGTGGCCCATATCCATGCCAGACCCCTTTCCCTGTTTTTGTTTGTGAGGAATACTTTTTTTAAAGTGTAGATTGCTAGAGTGGCTGTTCTTCTGGGTTCAGCCCCTTCCCGAGGTGTCTAGATGTTAAATCTCAGAGTGTGATGTGGAAGCATCTTGTCTCTAGAGCATATCCATGTTAAAGGACTGTGCATGGGCACTAAGACATCACACAGTGCATGGCCTCCCATTTCACATACTACAACAGCTACTGATAGCATATTGTAGGGCAAATCATACTAGACAATAATATCTTTAACACACATCCTCTCTTGCTTGTCTATAACAACCCAGTGAGACTGGGTTTATTAACCATCAGGTGGTGGCTAGAGATCTCCTGGGATTACAACAGATCTCCAGGCGACAGAGATCAGTTCTGGAGAAAACATAAGAGAAGCCAATGTTGGATCAGGCCAATGGCCCATCCAGTCCAACACTCTGTGTCACACAGTGGCCAAAAATACCAGGTGCTGTGGTCCAGTGGTGGGGCCAGGACACTAGGAGCCCTCCCACTGTTGCCTCCCCCCAAGCAGCAAGAATAAAGAGCATTCCTTGCCCCAGACCAAGAGTTCCTATCTATACCTTGTGGCTAATAGCCACCGATGGACCTCTGCTCCATATGTTTATCCAGTTCCCTCTTGAAGCCGTCCATGCTTGTAGCCGCCGCCACCTCCTGTGGCAGTGAATTCCATGTGTTCATCACTCTTTGGGTGAAGAAGTACTTCCTTTTATCCGTTCTAACCCGACCGCTCAGAAATTTCATGGAGTGCCCACGAGTTCTTGTATTGTGAGAAAGGGAGAAAAGTACCTCTTTCTCGACCTGCTCTGTCCCATGCATAATCTTATAAACCTCGATCATATCATTTCCATCAGTGGAGGACAGGCCACTGCAGACTGAATGAACGTAACATGCAACAGATGGTGGTGAAGTGCCCCGAATCCTGGGTAATGGTGGGAGAGGGGGGCTTAGAAGGCGATCCTGATGTCAGACTCGGCTTCACCTTCTGCTATGTTCTCTATATCTATAGTATTACCAACCTGCTTTATGTAACCCGCACCCCCATTCCCTTCCCCCTCGCTTCCCTGGCTACAGCAGATGTATCCAGCCGTCCGCTTATTGCTCACCCTTGCTGACATTCCTGGTGGGAGGGGGGGAACCGTGGGAGAGAGAGAGTCTGTGTGAATGTCTGTAGTTTAGGGAGGCAACGCTGGTAACAATTTTCCCAAGCAGCACCTCAGGACCTTTCACACGAGAGTGTCGTTGAAGATGATAAAAAAAAATCTGGACACACACGACCCAATCAGTTGAACAAGTATAAAGCCAACAGTCGTGATAGTCTGACCCACAATCAGTCATAAGACTTATAAAGAATGCTGTTTATGTATTGCAATCTAAAAGCACTATAACATGATACGCAACGTCGTCTCCGGATTACATAACAAAGTTTCTAACATTTATGAAACTGAGAGCTTTGGCACCACAATGTAAGTAAGCACTAAGATTATTGTATTGTCTCTTGTCTCTTGTTATTGGTGTAGCACATATTCTAAAAATTGTATTTTTGTACACTACAGAATATCTCCTGAAGAAGATTCGTTTTTTGAAACGTTGTTATGTAATCCGGAGACGACGTTGTGTATCATGTTATAGTGCTTTAGATTGCAATACATAAACAGCACTCTTTATAAATCTTATGACTGTTTGATTGTGGGTCAGACTATCACGACTGTTGGCTTTATACTTGTTCAACTTGAAGATGATAAGACTTTTGAATGGCTAGTTGAACCATTGTATCCGTCTGGGTTCTTAGGATAGCTTATACTTATGACTGTGTGACGTATGCATGGAATGTGGGTTTTCGTTATACGCCGGGTCCCCGCTTTTACCCCTCAGTCCTGACAAAGAGTTCATCTTTGCAGCATCTCAAACCTCTTTAATAAACTTTCTCTCAAGAAAGCCTGTGTGGAGTTGACTGGGAACCTGACACCTGGCTATAGGGGTCATTAGGGTTGCAGGTCTGGGTTGGGAAATACCTGGAAATCTTGGGGATGGAGCTTGGGGAGGGTCCTCAGCGTGGTACCATGCCACAGAGCCCACCCTCCAAAGCAGCCCTTTTCTCCAGGGGAACTGATCTCGGTTGTTTGGAGATCAAATATAACAGGAGATCTCCATAGCAACCCCAGAAATAACAGTTTTATAAACTTGCCCCTATTTGGGGTTTTGCAAAGGAATGTGCTTGTATGAATGTGGTCACCTCTAAACCTGCTGACTTGAAACCAGCGGTCATGTGTGAGCAAGGTTAGAAGGTACGTCTGGCTTCAAAGCAGCTTTCTGTTTCCCAAGGTAGATATACAGCCAGGTGCACCTTCTGTTCAAAACTGAGTAAAATATGAATCGTGTACGGAATGTCTGACCTGACCTTAATAGGCCAAGCTAGCCCAATCTCATCACACAGTGATGGCACAGTGGCACAGTGACTGGCACAGTGGGTATATCCCACTGTCTTAACATCCGAACTGTGTCAGTTCGAGCCCCGCGCTGGTGTGAGCAGCCAGCCTGTTGTCACCAGCTCATCGTCCACCCAGCGATTTGAAAGCCTCGGCGAGTAGATAAAATGGGAACCACTCCTTAGAGAGGGTGGGCACACCAACTCCCCTGTGGGAAGGTGTTAGCTGTCGTTTGGGACGTCCTGCTCCAGGACCGAAAAGGCAGAAGAAACTACTCGGCTACAAAAATCCCTGCAGTGGGATGCTCCGGCCAGGCAGTGGCAGTGTGGCGATACGACATACGGGTCCTGAAGCCCCGACATCATCAAGCCAGTCGACGCAGCCGTTCGGGACATGACTGATCCAAGCCAGAGACATTTCCACCGTGCAATTACGGCACGTGCAATTAAAAAAAAAATGAATTATATGTTGTCTTTCCTATCCCCCATGAAACATTGTTAGTCCCCTGTCTAAAAGTGTAACTGTAAATCACTTTGAGCCCACTTGTGGGGAAAGCGATTAATAAATTGAAATTGTTGTTGTTGGTGGGTGTTGGTGGGTGGTGTTGGTGGTGTTGGTGGTGGGTGTTGGTGGGTGTTGGTGGGTGTTGGTGGTGGTGGTGGGTGTTGGTGGTATTGGTGGTGGGTGTTGGTGGGTGTTGGTGGTGTTGGTAGGTGTTGGTGGGTGGTGGTGGTGTTGGTGGGGTTGGTGGGTGTTGTTGTTGTTGTTGTTGTTGTTAAACCTCGGAAGCTAAGCCGGGCTGGCTCTCGTCAGTATTTGGACGGGAGACCACCAAGGAATACCAGGGTTGTAACACAGAGCCAGGTCATGGCAAACCACTTCTGAATGCCTCTGGTCTTGAAAGCCCTATGGGATTGCTTTAAGTCGGTGATGACTTGATGTCAATCCCCCCAGATCCTGGTTAGGGGGTAGTAAAGCATTTTCTTATAGTGATGGATAAAAGGCAGGCTGTCGAATGTGAAGGGGGAATTCAGGGGAGGCGCATCGACAACTGCAGGAAGAAGAAATATGAAAGAGAGAAGACGAAAAGAAAGCAGAAAGAGAAAGCAGAAGCGAGAGCAGCACAGAAACGATGAACAGAGACAAACCAGCAGAAGCTGCTAGACTGAAGGCCCCTGGGGGAAAGGCAGTGCCGAACGCTGCGATATTTCCTTGCACGCTCCCAAAATGTTCAGACAACCAAAAAAAGGTAGCCAATGCAGGTTGTGTTTCAGTATTGTGAAGGTCCAGAATTATTATTAATATTATCTTCAGGCAATTGCATGCATCTGAAAAATCGTGCATCACCTTTGGAGTCCAACAGACAAGGCAACATGAAGATACTGTAATTAAATAAGTAAAGAACCTCCAGAGGCTGACAGCTTGACAGCCACTGATGGATAACCAAGCACCTTTGCCGAATCTTCAACTCTAGTGTGGAGCTGGGCTCATTGGTGTGCCCCCCCCCTTTATTTGTTTTGGCGAGATCAATTGTTCTAGATCGAATCAAGCCTGAGCTCTCCATACAAGCAGAAATGACTAAACCGAGGCAGAAAGAGAAAGCAGAAGCGAGAGCAGCACAGAAACGACGAACAGAGACAAACCAGCAGAAGCTGCTAGACTGAAGGCCCCTGGGGGAAAGGCAGTGGGAACGCTGCAATATATCCTTGCACGCTCTCAAAATGTTCAGACAACCAAAAAAATGTAGCCAATGCAGGTTGTGTTGCAGTATTGTGAAGGTCCAGAATTATTATTAATATTATCTTCAGACAATTGCATGCATCTGAAAATTTGTGCATCGCCTTTGGAGTCCAACAGACAAGGCAACATGAAGATACTGTAATTAAATAAGTAAAGAACCTCCAGAGGCTGACAGCTTGACAGCCACTGATGGATAACCAAGCACCTTTGCCGAATCTTCAGCTCTAGTGTGGAGCTGGGCTCATTGGTGTGCCCCCCCCCTTTATTTGTTTTGGCGAGATCAATTGTTCTAGATCGAATCAAGCCTGAGCTCTCCATACAAGCAGAAATGACTAAACCGAGGCTCTCGTACTCGGGTCCCATTCTGAGAAGACAAGAGTCACTGGAAAAGTTGAAGGCAGCAGGAAAAGGAGAAGACCCAACAGGAGATGGGTGGACTCAATCAAAGAAGTCATGACCAATGCTCCCTCTAAGCTGTGGAGTCTTGTGAGCAAAAATTCTACTTTGTGAGCTGCTGGCCTTAAAGTTGTGGGCGAGCAATTTGGCTGCTGCATAAATTAGTTTGCTCTGGAGCCCTCCTTCCTGAGCTAAGACAAAGATGTGTGAGTCAAAGGCTAAAAACTCTGAGCTACCTCACACTAACTCAGCTTAGAGGGAACACTGGTCATGACCCTCAATTTTGGAGGTCATTCATTCATCAGGTCACCATAAGTCGGAACTTCGGAAGTGACTTTTACACACACACACTTTCATTCAGGGGTTATTTCATAGAAATAGAGGTGCAGGAGCTCATTAGCATAGCTCATTAGCATAACTCATTTGCATATACCACACCCCCTGACATCACCGGAAGTGTGTCAGAAGGCAACACCCA
>NW_015172651.1:21096-22387 GCF_001447785.1 Gekko japonicus | reverse complement strand
GGGGGAGCTCTGCAACTTACCTGGCTGCTTCTTGCTCTGACTGAGGGCTGCTGGGAGCAGGGGGTGGGGCTTGTGGCATGTCCCCGCCCCCTGGACTCTTTACTGCCGGAGCTCCGCTCCTGTACGCTCCTGCAGGAAATGACCCCTGACCTTCATCCACATTATGAAGAAAGGCTGCATAAGTCTCCGCCATATTAAAAACCGATTGCCAAATTGCTTTTAACTGAACATAGTGATGCTACATATAGCACTAGAACTGCTAAAGACATTTCGAGAGACGTTAAGGGAACCTTCACAAAAACATCAGCATTTCCTGGGGATCTCTTGTTCGTCCTTAGGTTGCCATTGAATGATAACCCCATAGTTGACCCAAATCTGGAAGCTCCTTCACAGGTAAAAATAACAAAAAACACCTGATGGGATTTTGTTGAAAGCTAGAAAGCCTTCACGAGGTTCAACAACATTTCACAGGGAGCCACTGCACATCTCTACCTGCCATTCCTTCCAAAAGCTTCCATCTCTCTAGGATACCTGGGGATAAAGGAGTAAAAGCAGATTTGCAAGGAAAGAGAAGACGCACCGCAAGAGTTAAAACATACCTGTTGAGAAGCACACAAGGGCGGAAAACAAGATAAAACCGTTCCGTGCTTCCGCCATCAGACCAGAGCGAGCAAGAGACCGGCTCTGGCACAGAAAGCCCCAGCTCCAGTGAATGTTGCCAGGTTATCTTGCTGCCCCAGCGACCGATGTTTCCTTTACCCGAGCCAAATGTGTAACCAAATCTCTCCTGGGTAATCACTTTCCAAAAGAGCTCAAAGTGAAATGAACACCGAGCAGCAGAACAAGACGACGGCCCTAAGAAGGCACAGAAAACCCTCAAAGTGCAACTCTGAAATTGGGAGGAGGGCAGAAACACGGGCAAAATGTAGGGTGTTCCCAAAAGCATCCCCAAACTTCAGTCAGTCCTGTTATTTGGTGACACGGCCAGGAGCTGAATAAGATGAATTCATTAAAAAAAATGCTTTTCAAAAAGTTATTGTCCATGAATGCTCGAAAAGGAACCTCCATGTTTAGAAGCAGTATATCTCCAACGAATCAGTAGTAAGTATCAACGTCATACCCTGCCTGTGAGTTTCTCTGGAGGATTCATCTGGCCACTGTAGAAGTGAAAATCTTAGGTAGGGTGATCAGAGGCCGGTGGGGGTTAGTGGTGGAACAGGGCACCTGTATCCAGAGGTCATTTCGGGGGGAACGCGGGGGATCGTAGTTCCCCCGGGTGAGGTACGGGGGG
>NW_015172651.1:7130-20607 GCF_001447785.1 Gekko japonicus | reverse complement strand
AGCCCTCCCACTGTTGACCCCCCCCCCAAGCACCAAGGGATGAATCATTTTTAAAGCAAATAAAAAGTTAGAAAGGTATTAGTAGTCTCCTTTTGAACATAACTGTAACGCTGAGAGATTATGGGAGTCAAATGGACACAGGTAATAAATGACAAAATTTTGTTTTCAATCCCTGCAAATCTGTATTCTCTATATTCCTTTATGGGATGTGGGATGGTATAGCGTAGCCCGATCTTGTCTGATCTCGGAAGCTAAGAAGGCTTGATAACAGACTCTAATCTGGGGGAACCAGGTTTGGTTCCCCACTCCTCCACATGCAGCTGCTGGTGTGACCTTGGGTCAGTCACAGCTCTCTCAGAGCTGTTCTCTCAGGAGCAGTCCTCGAAAGAGCTTTCTCAGCCCCACCTGCCTCACAGCCAAGGTGTCTGCTGTGGGGAGGGGAAGAGGAAGGAGTTTGTAAACCGCTCTGAGACTCCTTCGGGTAAGAACATAAGAGATGCCAATGTTGGATCAGGCCAAAGGCCTATCCAGACCAACACCCTGTGTCACACAGTGGCCAAAAATACCAGGGGCCATCAGGAGGTCCACCAGTGGGGCCAGGACATTAGAAGCCCTCCCACTGTTGACCCCCCCAAGCACCAAGATGACAGAGCATCCCTTGCCCCAGAGCCCCTATCTATACCTTGTGGCTAATAGCCACTGATGGACCTCTGCTCCATATGCCTATCTAATTCCCTTTTGAAGCCGTCCATGCCGTCCTCCTCCTCCTCTTCCTTCCCCATAAACAGCCTTTACACTGCCCGTTTCAGGCCCACACTGGTAGACCTATTACCCTTGTTCCAGTCAACCATTAGGGCAATCCAGCTGTCTTGTGATGTCAGCATAGAGCATCTTAGAGCTATTTCACATCCTGTGACTCCCCAGCCGGTACACCTGGACCGAATATTTACGGCCTGCCTCAGCAGCCAGTGGAAGACAGCTTATAGCAGACGAACTGCAGGCAGAGAAGACCCTCCAGCAACATGCAGAACAGGGATCCAGACAGCTGCCCTTGATTTGAAAAGAAGGTTCTTACTGCCAGTCTATAAGAGCGCTTCTATTTTCATCTGCAAACCGATGGCGGGTATGAAACGCAGGCATGTCAAGAGCACGGATCCTTCTGAAAGGGATGAATCAGCGGGGAAGAGTGCCCTCTTTCAAGACTCGGAGATGCCACCAAAGGCCTCCGCCACCTGCCCCTTTCGCTAGCAAGATGCCATCTGTTGCCCTTTAAAAAATCTTTAATTAAACTCTTCCAATACATCTCTGATGCATCTGTTTCCTTGCACTCCATAAACAATTCCTGGGACTATCTGCAATTATCTTACATTACAGACAAGAATTCCCAATTAAATCTTTATCAACACAGTGTTAAAGCGAGGCAGCCAGCCAAATGCACTGGTACAGACACACACACACTCCCCAGCTAGCAAGCAGTTCAAGAACACCTGTGGCTTCTACGGGGGTAGGAAAGGAGGCTGGCTAGCCAGACAATATTTTAGTGGCAGATCCAGGAAAACTGGGATGAGTCAAGTAAACAGCAGTGGGATTTGGGAAGCCACTAAGCTCAATACGGTACAAAAGTCAACCCCTGGGGTTGCCAAGCTCCAGGTGGTGGCTGGAGATCTCCTGGGATTACAACTGGTCTCCAGTCAGCAGAGATCAGTTCGCCTGGAGAAAATAGCCAATACGGAAGATGGACTCTAGGGCATTAAACCTCAGTGATGTCCCTCCCCTTCCCAAACCCGCCCTCTTCAGGCTCCAAACCCAACATCTCCAGGTCTTTCTCAGCACAGAGCTGGCCACCCTATGAGTCTCTGCAGTCAGGGTGGGGCCAGTGGATGTGCCACCTTTCAGAGCTGTTCTCTCAAGGGCAGTTCCCGAGAGAGCTCTCTCAGTCCCACCTGCCTCACAGGGCGTCTGCTGTGGGGAGGGGAAGGGAAAGGAGATTGCAAGCCGCTCTGAGAGTCCTTCGGGTAGTGAAGGGCGGGGTACAAATCCAATCTCCTCCTCCTCTCCTAAACTGGAACACTGATTCACCTTAACCCTAAGAATGTTTTTGAAAAGCAATCTTTGTTTAAAAAAATGTAACATGGCAGCTTCTATTTAAAGAGTGAGGGCTTTTATTTTCTTTAAGGATAAGATGATAGATAGACAGACAGACCTGTCTGTCTGTCTGTCTATCTATCTACCTACCTATCTACCTATCTACCCAGGGCTATTTTGGGGCAGGAACGCACAGGAACGGAGTTCCGGCTGGCTCCCGAGTTGGCCACGCCCAACAGGAACTCATTAGCATAATAGACCACACCCAACACCAGAAACTCATTAGGATTGGCTACATTAGGGGTGTGTGGCCTAACATGCAAAGGAGTTCCTGCTACAAAAAAAGCCCCGGGTTTTGACAACAAACAAGATAAACAGAATAACAAGCAAAAGGTGGGTGTGGCTGGATAACCACATTTCTGGTAACATGGGGGTGCGGCTTAATGTGCTAATGAGCAGTGCTGTCAGGGTTCCCAATATGCTAATGAGTTCCTGCTGGGCTTTTTCTACAAAAAGAGCCCTGTTAAATCTACCTATCTACCTATCTATCAAAATCGGTGGCTGTTTATGTCTCCCAAAAAAGTGTTATTGTTCCAGCTGTGCTCCTCTGGCCTTCCCATCCATGATACCCCTGGTGCAAACTGAATTTTGTAAAATAAGTACCACCCTGGAAGGGTCATTTAAAAAAAAAAATCACCCTTTAGATTCTGTGTTGGCATGGAAAGGTGTCGAAAGGGGAGAGACTTCCTCAAGTGACTCTAACTTAAGGAGCTTACTGTGTATTTAAGGAAGGTCTTTTGTTACGTATGGATAAAAAGATTCCTGAACTTCACGAGAACTGTTCCTACTCAACTTATATGCTTCTGACACAAATACTGAATTCATAGAATGTGAAATAAAAATTGACTTTTGGTCAGAAGGTCACAGACGTTTCTACTGGTTATGAGGAAACTCGTGGGCACTCCATGAAATTGCTGAGCGGTCGGGTTAGAACGGATAAGAGGAAGTACTTCTTCACCCAAAGAGTGATTGACACTTGGAATTCACTGCCACAGGAAGTGGTGGCGGCTACAAGCATGGACGGCTTCAAAAGGGAATTAGATAAGCATATGGAGCAGAGGTCCATCAGTGGCTATTAGCCACAAGGTATAGATAGGGACTCTGGGGCAAGTGATGCTCTGTCTTCTTGGTGCTTGGGGGGGTCAACAGTGGGAGGGCTTCTAATGTCCTGGCCCCACTGGTGGACCTCCTGATGGCACTGGTATTTCTGGCCACTGTGTGATACAGAGTGTTGGACTGGATGGGCCTTTGGCCTGATCCAACATTGGCATCTCTTATGTTTTTATGTTCTTAACTGATTCTCCATTTCTCTGATTCTCCACCTAGGGCTGCCAACAGCCTGGAAGGGGGGGGGGATCCCCTGTCACTTTAACAGAGGCTTGGTGGTAGAAGAGGAAAGGGCCATCAAGTCGCAGCTGACTCATGGTGATCCTGTAGCGTTTTCGGGGCAAAAGACGTCCAGAGGTGGTTTGCCGTTGCATGCCTCTGCGTACCAACCCTGCACTTCCTTGGTGGTCTCTCTTCCAAATGCTAACCAGGTCCTGCCCTGCTGAGCTTCCAAGACTTAATGAGACTGAGCTCGCCTGGGCCACTCAGGTCAAGGCAACAGAGTCTTAATGGGATGTTCTTTCCCAGGTGACGTGATTTGTGTTTATGCCGTGGAAAGTGCCACCTGCCCATGTCCACCCACTGTCTCTATTAAAGGGACAGGACATTTTTCTCTGGGCCGGCTGGCAACCCCAGATCCACCTGCATGTACAGCAGCCCTACCTAGCAAGGAAGACTGATTTCAGCTCTGTCCACGAGTCTCTAGATTCTGTCAAGCGCGACCCATCGTCTGCCAAGATACATTAACTCTGCCCAATGCATCAGTCAGCTTCTAAGAACATAAGAGAAGTCAGTGTTGGATCAGGCCAATGGCCCATCCAGTCCAACACTCTGTCACACAGTGGCCAAAAATACCAGGTGCCATCAGGAGGTCCACCAGTGGGGCCAGGACACTAGAAGCCCTCCCACTGTTGACCTCCCCCAAGCACCAAGAATACAGAGCATCACTTGCCCCAGACTGAGAGTTCCTAGCTATACCTTGTGGCTAATAGCCACTGATGGACCTCTGCTCTAATTCCCTCTTGAAGTCGTCCATGCTTGTAGCCGCCACCACTTCCTGTGGCAGTGAATTCCATGTGTGAATCACTCTTAGCTCAGCTTCTGATTCCTCCAAGCTCTGCCCCAACAGATCCCTCCAGCCTAGACCTTTGACCATCTAGAAGGTTGTCCACTGGCTCCGCCCCCCCATCTTAGTTCCTGCTTTGTCCAACAGCGAGCCTTTTTGAAACGAAAGGTTGCCAACCACACGGGGAAAGCAAAATATTAAGATATGAAGATATATGGGGAAATTTGCATTGGCAACTTGAGTCATGACGCTGTAGGTAACCCATGTCACTGGCTGAGAAAGTCTAGCAGCAGCCGAGGCCTTAAGAGGATCAGAATCAAGACTGACTGTCAATCAGCAGCAAGATGGTATCTCAGATAGGCAGAGGACCATGGAAGAACATGCAGAACTTTACATTTATCCTCATTGAAATTCATTTTATTTGTTTCAGCCCAGTTTTCCAGCCTGTCAAGATCATCCTGTATCCTGACTCTGTCTTCTACCGTATTTGCTACCCCTCCCAATTTAGTATCATCTGCAAATTTAATTGTTTAAGTGCTGCTGGGAAAGAAAACTGTGGTTTGAAAGAAAACATTAAAACATTCCACCTTTGCAAAATCTATGCCGTTTCAGACCCTTTTGCCTCTCCCCTCACAATCAAGGGAAGCAAGAGGTAACCTGCTTGCCAACCGCTTCTGACGCAAGATGGAAATCATGCACATCTTTCATGCCAGTTTATGCCTGGTACCATACCCTGTAATTCTCGCCTTCCAAAGAGATGTTAACACCTCGGAGGGGAGGCAGCTTTGACAGCCTAATGACAGCTTCCCCGGAACGATGCCTCAGACATATTACGGAGGATGCTCAACAGCCCAGATGCTATTTTAGCACCATTCGCCACTGGAGCACGGTCCGCCTTAGCCAACGACAATCCAAGCCAGCGACAGGATCCGTCACACAGACACTCGCATGCGAGCACGCAGCACCTTCCCAGACAATCGGCGACTGGCCTCCATTTCAGCAAGCAGAGATTCTCCCTGTGCCCATTTTTTCTCCCTTGCTTTGCAGGAAACTGTTGCTGGAAAGTATGTAACTAATTTTAAGCACTGTTTTGCACGCTAATTCTCTCCCTGAAGGGTTGACAGGCAAAGAAGCAGATACAGCAGATGAAAGCTGTACTGGAACCTCAAAATCATGACCGTCTGTGTCTCGATTAAGGGGGGCATGCAGCCAAGGACAGCAGCCCAGGGCGCTGGATAGATAGCATGCACATTGATATATTTAGGTTGCGGTCACACGAGCCAGTTGAAGCGGTGGGGAAGCGAGGCTATTTCCTCCAGAGGAATTTGACACGAAGTTGCGAGATCACACATTCCTTTGTAGCTGCGGGTTCAGCCCGTCCCTGTGTGATCAGATGCAACCGCGGGTGAGTCTTTTTTGGGGGGGCTGTTTGTTTCCCATGTGTTGTGTGATCAGATGCAACCATGGGTGAGTCGGGTTTTTCCCCGCCATTTATTCCCCATGTGCATAAATGAGGAATTGCACCTCCGCACTGAGGGCCCCTTTGGAGCACGCAAAGATGTGCATGCTGCAAAGGGGGGAGACGACAGCACCAAACCGGGATGGCCTGATCAGACCATCCTGACGGCATGAATGTGTGCTCGTGTGATCAGACAGGGGAAAGTCTGTCCATGGCCCGTCGGAACCCGTTTACTACCGAACGTTCCCCCGGTGTCTTTTAACTCTGCTTCGGTGTGTCAGGTCCCACAGCAATCCAACGGAGTACACACTTATAGAAAGGGATTACTTTATTGAAGCCATGAGTCACTGAACAGAATCACTGTTCAGAATAACGAGAGCCCATTGAGCTGGGAAGGTTAAAGCAAATTCATAATCAATACAGCCAATAGACATGGTTCCCACTCGCGCCCAAACGGCAGTTTACGCGCGCAAAACCCCTGAGAAAGCAACGGCAATTGTGTTATCACTACAAAATGCTTCCCACAGTTTCTACTCATTAAAATCAAAGCAAAGCAAAGCAGACTTCTCTTCTTGACCACCTGTGACCTTGGAAATGATAACGTTACAGCAGGCATGGCTGGCGTAGACTAACAAGAATGCAACCACTATGAATATATGCGCATGGTTATATGAGCGGATGTCTACGGAGGGGGGAGAAAAGACAGAGATAGGTACATTGCCGAACTCAGGTACCAGAATACATACAAGAACAATAAAACCCTCTGGCAGTTTGCTGACACTGTGGCAGAGCAGCACAGGTTGCTGACAACTGTGGGACACTTCCCAGATGTTGCAGTCTGATCATGCCCTTTCGATCCGTCAGGCATTAGCAGCTACGTCAGATCTAAAGGCATGTGCGATAGTAGCCTTAGAGTCCAGTGGCACCGTTAAGAACAACAAAGTTTGGTGGCTGAACACAAAAGCTCATACTTTGAATTAAACTTTGTTGGTCTTAAGGATGCCACTGGACCCTACATTTGTTCTACTGCTTCCGACCAACACAGCTGGCCACCTGGATCTATGCGCATTCATAGATCCTGAAGAGATAGTCACCTGATGCCAGGCAGTGCCCTCTAGCCACAGCAGAGTATAAATATTCCAACTCTACGGGAAAGCATATGCTGCAGAATGTTCACAGTGCTGTATTTGCAATTTATTTATTTATTTTTAATTATTTTTTTATGGCCTGTCTTTTTGACCGGGACTCAAAGGGGATTAGGTAAAGGTAAAGGTTCCCTTGCTCAAAAGCCAGTTGAATCCGACTCTAGGGTTGTGGTGCTCATCTCCGTTTCCAAGCCGAAGAGCCAGCGCTGTCCGAAGACGTTTCCGTGGTCATGTGGCCGGCATGACTAAACACCAAGGTGCACAGAAAGCTGTTACCTTCCCACCGAAGTGGTACCTATTTCTCTACTTGCAATTTCTTGCTTTCGAACTGCTAGGTTGGCAGGAAAAGGGGATTACAAAGTATAAAAAGCAATTCCATCGGACAGCAAAGTCCTCCAGTACACAATACAGGAGGATTATGGAACTGAAACAAGCAACGCAAGCAAAAAGTTACCTAAGGCATAGGTGCGTGCGCAAAAAGTGCCGCCTCCAACTACGGAGACCCTGTGAATTAATCAAGACGGGTAGCTAATTCAATGTTCCCTCTAAGCTGTGGAGTCTTGTGAGCAAAACTTCCACTTTGTGAGCTACTGGCACTAAAGTTGTGAGCGAGCAATTTGGCTACTGCATAAATTCATTTGCTCTGGAGCCATCCTTCTTGAGCTAAGATAAAAATGTGTGAGCTGGAGGCTGAAAAACCGTGTGCTAGCTCACACTAACTCAGCTTAGAGGGAACACTGGTAGCTATGTCTGTCTGCCGCAGTGGAAAAGAGCAAGAGTCCAGTAGCATCGTAAAGGCGAACAAAATATGTGGCAGGAGAGGACCTTTCCTGAGTCACGGCTCCCTTCTTCAGATTCAGTGACTCACGATAGCTCCGACCCTGCCACATATGTTGTTAGTCTTTCAACTGGACTCTTGCTCTTTTCTCCTGTGAATTAATGAGTATCACAATGCCCTGTCACTAACAGCCCCCTTGCTCACCCCTTGCAAACTAAGGACCCCGACTTCCTTGGTTGAGTCAATCCATCTGCTGGGTCTTCCTCTTTTCCTGCTGCCTTCAGCTTTTCCTAGCGTGACTGTCTTTCCCAGTAATTCTCACCGTGTGATCAAAATATGATAGCCTCAGTTTAGTCATTTCAGCTTCCAGGGAGAGCTCAGGCTTGATTTGATCTAAGACATGACCTACCATAATGCAGAAAGGGGCCCCATAAAGGCAGAGGATGTTACAAAGGTAGAGGACATTGGAGTAAAGAAAAAGAGGGGATATGCACAGTAAATAGATGCAATAGATTATATTGCTGTCCCTTATAAAAAGCAATCTCCTGTGCTGTTCCATTATCTCACTGTGCCCTTTATTAAAAGGGAAGCAGAAGCTCAGTTTGGCTAGGGGAAAATCTTGTATGGTCAGCTTGAAGTGCTGGATTCCTCACCAATTGCATTAACTGTCTCCATACCCCGAGGTGGGAAAGGAGGGTGGTGGGAAAGACTGGGGACAAACAGAACTGATAAATAGTCCACAGATTTTTTTGGATCCATCAGCAACACCGAGAGAAACCAGGGACTGGCTAAAGAGGCACTGCTGGAAAGTGTTTTTCAGGTGTCATAATTGCCTCTGGGACCGATTTCACACAAAAGCTGCACCGCGGTCACGCCTCCCTTTGCCCCGCTTATATTGGTCAATTTTCCACTCGAAGCCGTGTGGCTGCATTTTGACCCGCGGCTTTGCCCGATTTCCCCCGCGGTTTCATGATCCTGTTTTTTGAGGATTAGGAAACTGCGGGGAAAATCCGGCGAAGCCACGAGTCAAAATGTGGCCACACGGCTTCGAGTGGGAAATTGACCAATAGAAGCAGGGCAAAGGGAGACGTGATCACGGCGCAGCTCTTGTGTGAAATTGGTCTGGCTCTTCTTCGGTGTAGTGGTTAAGAGCACAGACTCGAATCTGGGAGAACTGGGTTTGATTCCCCACTCAGCCACATGCAGCTGCTGGAGTGACCTTGGGTCAGTCACAAGTTCTCTCAGGGCTGTTCCCTCATGAGCAGTTCTCAAGAGAGCTCTCTCAGTCCAGCCTACCTCACAGGGTGTCTGTTGTAGTGAGGGGAAGGGAAAGGAGATTGCAAGTGGCTCTGAGAAGTGAAAGGTGGTATATAAAACCAATCTCCCCCCCCTCCTTCTCTTCCTTCAGAGTACTTGATGTTTGACTAAAACAGGGATCCATGATATGCAACTGTAACTAGGCTATACCAGTTCAGTTTGCAGGAGGGGTACCCAATGTTTGAAAACGCTCCTATTTTTATTTTATTTTTTAAAATCTCCCTGAGCATTTACATTTTATCTAGAACATGTATATCCCAACTCTCCAGAGACCTGCTCAAGGTAGCTGTAGCACCTCAAGGGAAAGGCTAGGTTGGAACATTCTCCCAGATCTGCTTATTTTGGCATTTGGTTCCCACCTCCAAACTGGGGTTCCTAGCCTCCAGGTGGGGCCTGGGGATCTCCCGCTTTTATAACCGATCTCCAGCTGACAGAGATCAGCTCCCCTGGAGAAAATGACTGCTTTGAAAGGTGGACTCTAGGGCATTGTACCGTGCTGAGGTCCCTCCCCTCCCCAAACCCCGCCCCCTGCTGGATCCACCCCCAAACTCTCCAGGTATTTTCCAACCCAGACCTGGCAACCCACCTCCAAACAAATGGTACAGTCCAACAGCTGAAGCTTGAAGCTTCACACAGAGCCTCTGTTTGTCTGCTAAGATGGATATCGCGAGCACAGTGACATAAGCAGAAACGGGTTGTGCAATTCCTCAAATAATGATAATTGCAAAAGAATTAATGGGCTGTGTTATTACAGTGCAAGATTCTTAAGCAGGGTAGTGCTGAATATTTACCCGTTTCAGTTTTTTTTAACCAGTGTTTAAAAAAATTATTTTATTATTTCCTAAAGAGACAAACAAGAAACATCCAAACGACAGCATGATGTTTTAACAGAGTGAACACACTGAAAAAACCCCAGTGTTTTTGATGGTGAGGGAAGCTAAATGCTGAGCTGAAGCAGCTGTGACTGTGTAAAACAATGGGAAGATTATGGGCCTTAGTGAGGAGCAGAGGCAAAGTAGCAAACTGAGACCGATTTCACACAAGAGCTGCGCCGTGGTCGTGCCTCCCTTTGCCCCGCTTCTATTGGTCAATTTCCCACTTGAAGCCGCGCGGCCGCATTTTGACCTGTGTCTTCGCCCGATTTTCCCCGTGGTTTCGTAATCCTGTTTTTTGGGGATCACGAAACCGCAGGGAAAATCGGGCAAAATGCGGCCGCATGGCTTCGAGTGGGAAATTGACCAATAGGAGCGGGGCAAAGGGAGGTGCGACTGCGGCGCAGCTCTTGTGTGAAATCGGTCTTAGAGATATGATGGGAAAGGGGTGCATGTGTAAAGAATTTGGATGGCAAGGAATAGCCTTGGCTTACATAAATATTAATCAACCACGCATGCCTAATGAGCTATGAATATTATCTATCCCACCTTGACTACTTAAATAGGTAATTTAAATGCACATACGATCTATGTTCAAGGGGGGCGGGTCGTGTCAAGGAGTTGTATGTTTTCTGGCGTGTTGTAGGTGGAACTGAAAGAGTTGTAAGCTCTGGACCTAGTAAAGGCAGGTGAGAGGTGATAGATGGGGGGGGGGGGTTGGAATGTTAATTTGAGTTCATCTGCACTCCCTTCATCGCGCAATAAAGTAATCAAAAGATATTCCTGACTGACTGTTCCTTTTCGGTGGCTTGTGTTCCTCCCTGGAGGGGCCAGGGAGCCAGGCTCACAAAGCCTTTTATGTTTCTAACGATGGGAAAGAGAAGGGAAAAAACCCACACTAATATTCACTTTTGTCAGCGCCACCCTTCACCCTAGTTGCTGCTGCTTCCTTTTCCCCGATTGATAGCACGGTGGACTAATCCCAATCAGGGATCATCTAGCGAAGAGGATAAAACTACAATGCAGCCCATCAGAATCAGCTCTCTGATTGGATCACCGAGGAAAACAATCAATCAATCACTCAATCTAATTTATTGCGGCAGGAGCCAGTAAATGAGGCAAACAAAGAGTGAGACGGAGGACAACTGAAACGACTAAATATTTTTTGCAAGAAAAGCCAAATTATTACTAAAAGAGGCTAATTCCAGAGGTGGCTTTAGAGATTGCTAAACTATACTGTTCCCTGGAAGGCCAGATAATGAAACTGGATGATCAAATACTTTGGCCACCAAATGAGAAGGGAGCACTCACTGGAGAAGACCCTGATGCTGGGAAAGATTGAAGGTCAAAGAAGACGGGGACGGCAAAGGATGAGATGGTTAGACAGTGTCATAGATGGAATGAACACGAAATTGAGCCAACTTCAGAGGACGGCGGAAGACAGGAAGGCCTGGCGTGATCTGGTCCATGGGGCCGCGAAGAGTCGGACTCGACTGTGCGACTGAACAACAACAAACTATTAATAAAGGACACAGGTTTGGCTCTACCGTAGTAACTCTGGAATTTGGGGACATGCCTTCTTACTCTTATTGACTTCCTGATGCCCGGCCATATTTTCTTCCAGTCGAGCTGCCTGGCTTTTTTAGAAGCTGCTTGGGTCTCATGGATCCACTTGAACAGCCTCAGCATCTGTTTCCAAATGAATGAATAACTGACTCCTCAAACCTCAATTCATTCTGTTTCTTAGGGAAATGAAAAAGAAAGGGAATAGCAACAAATAAATGAATGTCATTTCCTGGAATACAGCGTTCAAGGAGGTCATAGGGAGGGAGAAGAGAGTCTATAAAGATCAGATGTAAAACTGATCTTCAAGTTTTCCAATCATCGAAGTCAAACAAACCTTGTAACAGAAGAGAACTGTGCTGCTAATTCTTTCTTTCTGGAATGCCAGCCAGCCAGTCAGTCAAAACCTTTCAAAAGATGAAAAAAGAACAACATCATTAAAAAAAACCCAACAGATTTTGAATATACAAAGACAATCATCCCACCAGAGATTTAACCTTATATTCTCTAACCCTCATGGTGATAGAAAGAAACCCCGCCACCGCAAAGGTAAATAACCTTCCTTCCTTCTTTCCAGAAGGATTTTCTTTTGTTGTGCAACAGAGCAAGAATCCAGTAGGACCTTAAAGACTAACAAAATATGTGGCAGGGGAGGATCTTTCATGAATCTGAAGAAGTGAGCAGTGACTCATGAAAGCTCATCCCCCTGCCACATATTTTGTTAGTCTTTAAGGCGCTCCTGGACTCTTGGTCTTTTGTGCTGCTACACACAGATTAACACGGCAACCCATGTTGATCTATCTCCATGGTTGTACAAGAAAGTATGGGCAAAATAGTGCAATAGCACTACAACACAATAATTTTTTTCTAAACTGTGTGTCCCGTTGAAATAATGGTCATAAAACCAAAAGAAATAAGGGAAATGAATAAGCGTCATAACGAATGCGACAAAAACACAGGAAGTTTCTCTGCCAGGAAAAAGTCCCTAGTTTGGCTGTCAGTGCAATTCCGCTGTTCACAAATACGGGACAGAAATCACCTTAACAGCTAATACAGTCTGGCAACGAGCCGGCTGCCGAGGGCGGTATTAAAGGAATGTCCGTAGGGGATAAAAGCTGGGAATTAATGTGTGCTTTGTGTATAGCTCAGGAGCAAATAAAGAAATGAAAAGGCAATCAGGGATTTTGGCTCAGTGCTCGAAGCCGGGCGTTTCACCGGAGTGATTGCATTGGAAACCCTATGAATCAGAGCAGACTCTTTCGGAAAGGAACTCTGAAGAACTGGGACTAATGCAGAGAATCTGTGTCCTAATGCTGCTGACATTTGTTATAAGGAGCAGAAAGGACAGAAGGTGAAGAGGCCATGAAATCATCCCCCCCCCCCAGGAAAATTAACAGGAGGGAAGCAGAGACGTGTTCCTGGCAATTGCTTGAGGTGGGGAGAGGAGCGTAAGAGGACTAGAATGATTCGGGTGGGATTTTCTTCGTAGGTGTCTTGATCCAGGATATATGTACTTCTGCTATGGTCATAACCCAATTTAGGCCTACAGAATGGGTCTTCTGCAAATTGGTGGTGGAGAGTGCCGCCGAGTTGCAGCCAACAGATGGTGACCCTGGTATGGTTTTCAAAGTAAAGAGACAAACAGAGCTGGTTTGCCATCGCCTGCCTCTGTGTAGCGACCTTGGGCTTCCCGGGTGATCCCCCATTCCAGTACTGGTGTAGTGGTTAAGTGCGCGGACTCTAATCTGGGAGAACCGGGTTTGATTCCCCACTCCTCCACATGCAACTGCTGGCGTGACCTTGGGTCAGTCACAGTTCTCTCAGAGCTGTTCTCTCAAGGGCCGTTCTCTCAGAGCTCTCTCAGCCCCACCTACTTCACAAGGTGTATGTTGTGGGGAGGGGAAGGGAAAGGAGATTGTAAACTGCTCTGAGACTCCAAGTGAAAGGTGGGGTATAAATCCAATCTCAGTTGGGTGTCGGGGTTAAGTGCGCGGACTCTAATCTGGGAGAACCGCGTTTGATTCC
>NW_015172651.1:5311-6918 GCF_001447785.1 Gekko japonicus | reverse complement strand
GCGTTTTACCTGTAAACTGCTTCCAAGTGGTCTTCAATTTCTTGTATCGTTTCTGAAGCGCAATTTCCCACCCTTTTTCACCCTTGTGGGCAATCTCCGTCTTCTTTTTTTACGTTCATTTTAGAGCACTATAACACTATAACACAACAGCAAAACAGCACTATAGCAACGCCATTGAAATGCCTGGACTCCACTGGGATACATGAGATGGCTACATCTGCCACCTGGAAACAAGTACCCCATTGGATATAGCCTTCAAGAGGGAGATCAGGGCTTCACTGATTGGTGAGATAGATGTTGCTAACCCTTCCATGCCCAAAGATGAGTCCGGGGAAGGTGATGGGTTGTCAGGTTGCCACCTGGAAACAAGTACCCAATTGGATACAGGCTTCAAGCGGGAGATCAGGGCATCACTGATTGGTGAGACAGATGTTGCTAACTCAGCCTGATGTGCACCCATCCATGCCAAGATGCGATTGGCTGGGATGTGACTGGCACAGAGCTGGGTCAGGTATAAAGGGCAGGGAGGCAAGCACCTTATCTTTGTGGGTTGAAGTGGTAGGCTTGTCTTGTTGCAACTGATCCTGGAGGTGTTGCAAATGATGATCAGCAGCACAGCAGCGTTGAGTGAGGTGCTTACACACTTCCTTAATCTCTCTTGGAGGAGGGGGGGAGGAGAACTGACATGCCTGTCTTGAGCCATGCACCCTCCAGGTACAATCGGAGGGCATCTATCAGGGCACGGGCACCTGTCATTGCTGCCCATACAGTCCCTCGACACCGGTGGGTAAAAATCACTGATGCCCTGATCTCCGGCTTGAAGGCTGTATCCAATGGGGTACTTGTTTCCAGGTGGCAGATGTAGCCATCTCATGTATCCTAGTGGAGTCCAGGCATTCCAATGGGGTTGGTATAGTGCTGTTTTGCTGTTGCGTTATAGCGCTATAGCGCTCTAAAACGAACATTAAAAAAAAAGATGGAGCTCGCCCATGTGAGCGAAAAAGGGCGGGGAAAAGCGGTGCAGTCTGAAATGCCAAACCGCTTCAGAGATGGCTCTTTACATATAGGCGGAAAGGCTTGTGTGAAATGGCAGCCCTGTACTGGTTTACTCCAAGACGGACCAATAACGGCTTAAAACCGGCTTAAAAAGGGTAATGTGAAATTCCCCCCTGAGTGAAGGGCGGGGTATAAATCCAATCTCCTCCTCCTCCTCTTCATCTTCTTCTTCTGCTGCTACTACTACTACTACTAACCAGGGCAGACCCTGCTTAGCTTCTGGGATCAGACTGGCCTGGGCCATCCAGGCAAGGGCTTCATGTGAACTAGCCTGCTGGATTGCATAAGGGGTCTACCTAGTTTAGCATTCTGTGTTCAAAGGTCATCAGAGAGATCCCCTTCTGGAGGGTTCACAAGCAGGCCATGAAGCTGACAGGCCTCCACTATAGTTCATCCTTAGCATGACATTCCAAGTTCTGCTGCCTATGAACAAAGCCGTCTATCATAAGTACCATCAGGGCTATTTTTGGGCAGGAACGCGCAGGAACGGAGTTCCGGCTGGCTCCCAAGTTGGCCACGCCCAGCAGGAACTCATTAGCACATTAGGCCAC
>NW_015172651.1:0-5122 GCF_001447785.1 Gekko japonicus | reverse complement strand
ATAATAGGCCACACCCAACAGCAGAAACTCATTAGGATTGGCTACATTAGGGGTGTGTGGCCTAACATGCAAAGGAGTTCCTGCTCCAAAAAAAGGCCCTGGGTTTTGACAACAAACAAGGTAAACAGAATAACAAGCAAAAGGTGGGTGTGGCTGGATGACCACACTTCCGGTAAGATGGGGGTGTGGCCTAATGTGCTAATGAGCTGTGCTGTCAGGGGTGTGGCCTAATAGGCTAATGAGTTTCTGCTGTTGGGTGTGGCCTAATATGCTAATGAGTTCCTGCTGGGCTTTTTCTACTAAAAGAGCCCTGAGTACCGTCTATCATAACTATCTTAGCTATCTCTCATAACTGCTAGCCATAGACATGCAAGGTCTATCCTGTCCTCCTCCAGGGTTGCCAGCTCTGGGTTGGGAAATTCTTGGAGATTTGAGGGTGGAACCTTAAAGGGGGCGGGGTTCGGGGAGGGGAGGGACCTCAGCAGGGTAGAATGCCATAGAGTCCACCTTCCGAAGCAGCCGTTTTCTCCAGGGGAACTGATCATCACCTGGAGATAATAGGCTTGCCAGTCCCCAAGTCGGGGCGGGGGATCCCCCATTTTTGTGCCCTGCCACCAGCCAGATGCCCTGCGGGGGAAACCCCACCCCCCAAAAGATGTCCCCGCTGCTTCCAGAAGTGATGTGATCATATCAGCGACATTAGGGGCGGCACTCTACTTTTTCTGTAAAACTCTGTGGTTTGTAGCCATTTTTACCATAGAGTTTTGCTCCAAAAGTAGAGTGTCACCCTGATGCCACCGACATGATGATGTCACTTCCGGAAGTGACATCATCATGTCGGTGACATTCCTGCAGCCCTGGAACACCCCTCCCGAATCCCCCCACTGGCAGAAGGTAAGGACCTGGCAACCCCAGGAGATAAGCAGTAATCCTGGGAGGTCTCCAGGCCCCACCTGGTTAGTCATGGAGAGATCCAAAAATGAAGACTGCAAGAATTTGCTGATCTGAACTGAGATTGTTGCGACAGCAGAATCTGGGTGCTCCAACAAATTGGAGCTCGCTTCCTGCTCATAAACTAGGGGCGATTTCTCACTAGAGCTGCCTCACGGCGCAGCCACCATTTGCCCCAACCAGTGCCGGATTTACGCATAAGCTAAATAAGCTACACCTTAGGGCCTCACAATCTGCTGGGGCCTCGAATAAAAACACAATATAAAAAATGATTTCAAATATTAAAAAGGCATATATATTTTAAATTTTTCTGAGACCAGCTGATGTAATTTAAAACAGTAGGGGGCCTCTGGGTTTTGTATAGCTTAGGGTCTCAGCAAGTCTAAATCTGGCCCTGGCCTCAACACAAACGTGTCAATTTCACACCTGAGGCTGCGGGGCTGCATCCGCAAGCAATGAGAGGAGAGAGGGAGGAAGCCAGTGAATGAGAAAGGAAACACGGCTTAACGTCCTAATAGGGGCCTCACCTCCGCGAATTTATTTAATCTCTTTAAAAGAGGTGTCTAAGCTAGTGGCCACGGCCAGTTCTTGCGGCAGCGAATGCCGTAAGTTAATCATGCAAGCACAAAGCCCTACTTACTTTTAAGATCAAAGGATAAAGAAATTCAATTAAAACATTTTATTCAAGTGGAAATGGAGCGTGAAATGGATGTGGTTAGGGATGTGAGAGACGGACAGGGGCCTGTCCAGCCCAGGTGGTCAGGGGTTAAATTTGACACATGGTCAAGACATCCAGCATCCTATGGATCAGAGCAAGGGAAACCTTTACCTTTACCAAGACATCCAGCATCCTCTGGTTTGGCATCTGCCCTTCTGTTGACTTTCGGGAAGACAACTGGGGCTTCAGTGGGAGCTGTGTCGTACCTTCTCCTCCTCCTTTTACAAGAATCCCCTAACAGTATCTTTCAACAATACTGCATTTCACTAAAACTCCCCCCCCCGTTTTATAGAATCTCACAGTTGGAGGATTTCATAAGGATGGGCCATATCTCTTCATTTGCTTGATGTCTTGGAATCTAAAACTGCAAAGAGCACGCGTGCTTACCTGAGAGTGTATCCCACTGAACACTTCCTGACGAAATTACTGTGGCATATAATGTGACTGTAAAACATAACAGAGAAGGAGAAGGAGAAGAAGAGGAGGAGGAGGAGATTTATACCCCCACCCTTCTCTCAGAGTCTCAGAGACTCCCCTTTCCCTTCCCCTCCCCACAACAGACACCCTGTGACTGGTAGGTGGGACTGAGAGAGCTCTTTCGAGGACTGCTCTTGAGAGAACAGCTCTGAGATAACTGGGGGTGGTCCAAGGTCACACCAGCAGCTGCATGTGACGGAGTGGGGAAGCAAACCTGGTCCTCCCGGACAAGAGGCCACACTCCTAATCACTACACTAAACTGGCTCTCAGAAGAGCTTTATGGGTTAAAACCCCCCTTTCCTTACACTGGTAGCCCCAATCCAAATCACGGCTAGCTGAGCAGGCAATTTACCTTTTACAGACTCCGAGAGATGCCTCCTCTATGTCATGTCAGTTTTGGGCCTTTGTCTCCTGTCTACTGGCACAGAGAGAGGATTCAGGTTTTTTTTCCTTTTGGTTTTCCCCCCTTTCACCTCATTTAGTAGCAGAGTGATAAAACTTGCAGCGTGTCAGTGGGGTTTATAATGGAAAACACTGTCAGAGCCTTAACTAGGGCGTTTTGGACAGCACCCTTCAATAAACCCTGTTTCCAGCTGAATAATTCATAGCTAAATGGACAGAGCTCTCCCAGAAACAAGGTTAGGCCAGTAAAAGATATGTACTTGATTCCCCAGCCTAGGAGGATTATAAGCTTTCTCGGAGCGCTGTGGATCTGGGTAATCAAGTTGGCAAGTGCATCAGCGGGATGGAATGTTACCCGCGATCCTATTTGCGTTGTAAGTGGATAACATTTCACTGGTGTCTAGGGCAAAAGTTCTCTGGTACGTGGGCATCAGCAATGCTCAGGAGAAAGGGGAACATATAAATATTTTCAGTAAATAATCTGTAAAAGCATGCAGGGGGAGAGCTAGGGCTCCAGGAACAATTTTTTATTTATTCAGATCTTTTCCCTAATGTTACTTCTATATATCCTTCGTAGGTTGCTTTTCTACCCAACAGCCCTCACAGCCGTTTAAAACAAATAAATGTAAAGCATAATAACAACATTTTTAAAAAAATCAATTAAAGACTGTTAGATCAGCTGTCATTAACTCAAAAAGGTAAAGGTAAAGGTTCCCTTGCTCAAAAGCCAGTCGAATCCGACTCTAGGGTTGCGGTGCTCATCTCCGTTTCAAAGCCAAAGAGCCAGCGCTGTCCGAAGACATTTCCGTGGTCATGTGGCCAGCATGACTAAACATCAAGGCACACGGAACGCTGTTACCTTCCCACCGAAGCGGTCCCTATTTATCTACTTGCAATTTCTTGCTTTCGAACTGCTAGGTTGGCAGGAGCTTGAACCAGAGACGGGAGCTCACTCCATCATGCAGCACGCTCGGGTCTCGAACTGCTGAACTACCGACATTCCACAGCCTGCAGTTCAGCGTCTTAACTACTTGAGCCACTGCAGCTCCTCCATTAACCCAAAGAGAAACATAAAAAATTAAGATAGGTGAAGGTGGGTAGTCCTGTTAGCCTGTCTGTAGCAGGAGAAAAGAGCAAGAGTCCAGGAGCATCGTAAAGGCTAACAACATTTGTGGTAGGGGAGGAGCTTTCGTGAGTCACTGGCCCGTTCTGCATCTAGCATTCGCTCCGCTGCCTTACCAAACCCACGTTGGAACAGAAATCCCCCTCTGCATTGCACGCCACTTCCACTTTCTTCGATTGTCAGATTTTATGGAAGCCTCCACACTGCGTGCCGGTTTCACTTCCTTTGATCTCCCCGTTTTATGGTACTGTCTGCATAGATTTATGCAGGGCTTTTTTTGTAGAAAAAGCCCAGCAGGAACTCATTAGCATAACAGGCCACACCCAACAGCAGAAACTCATTAGTATAACAGGCCACACCCAATGGCAGAAACTCATTAGCATATTAGGCCACATCCCTGACAGTACAGTTCATTAGCATATTAGGCCACACCCCCATGCCTTCCCTTGGCTTGCCTGGGTGCCCTGCGGCTACAGGGAGCCCGGGCAAGCCGGCCCTTGGACAGGCTGGGGAAGGCACATGGAGGCATGCCTCCCCGATCCTTCCAGGGGGGGCCCTGGCCTGCCCGCCTTGGAGTCGCCAGGGGGGTCACTCTCCAAGCCTTCCATCTGTAGCCACGCACGCAGAGGTTTTGGCTGTAGTGGGCGTGGCCAACTGAAGCCAGCCGGAATTCCGTTCCTGCCCAAAAATATCCCTGGATTTATGGCCATTTTATGGACATTCAGGGGTGACTCTGAAGTCAGTATGCCGCCGGCATTGGCCCAGGGTATTTGAATGTGGTTTTGAGCTGCATTCTTTTTCTGTTCCAGTGTGGGTTTGGTAAAACAACGGAGCAAACCCTAGATGCAGAATAGGCCACTGCTTACGGTAAGCGGTTGCAGTGCTGTCAAGAGCAGCTAACCAATCAGTGATCACACACTTGCATGCGGGTGTCAGATTTGACCCCTGCTCGCACTGGTATCTCCCGACAACTATCAATAAAGTTGAAGTGTAGTTGGTTAGACGCATGTATAAACCACTGAGACGGATGTAGTGATCAGCATGTTTTACTAGTACACAACAAAGACAGCCTACTACTGGCCGGCTGGCCAACTATATACACACCTGGGGACACTCCCCTAGGTCCCGTTGGTGGGTTTAAATCTCCCGCCACCGTCCTATTGGTTCCCCAGTGGAGAGACTAGTAGCCTAGTCCCCATTGTTCTTACAGAGTCAAGCTCAGGGGTATTCGCTGGCCACTGGTGCCGGTCAGCGGCTCCCTCCCCCCATAGTTCAGACCTAACCTAGGTCACATAGTCCTTTAAGTATGATGGAGACCGCCGTTCTCTAGTGGACCGTCGGGGAGCCGGTACTGGAAACTCTGGGGCCCCGTCCGTTGTGCTGGGACGTGATGGTGGTGTAGTCACCTCTGGCACAGAACAGTCGGTTGTCGGGCCCTCCTCGGCAGCCA
>NW_015172650.1:160277-164133 GCF_001447785.1 Gekko japonicus | reverse complement strand
TGACAATTCCAACTGTCTTGCAGGGGGGGTAGTTTGAGTGAAGTCCAATCAGCTTCCATATGCAAACGACCTTAAAATGCTTGTCCAATCAGAGAAGAGTGGGCTGAAGCGGCCCAGCCGTAGAAGCCCCGTCCCTGCGCTCAGTCTGCAGATGGTCCTCTCCTGTCAGAGACCTAGAGCAGAATGAGCCAAACACGCTGGCCGGGGCTGACGTGGGCGGGACTACACAAAGCAGCCAGCCAACCCAGCCAGCGTCTTCTGACTGACAGTTCAAGCCTCCAAACACTGTTGGTGTGCATTGGAACGTTGGGCCCCACTATGGCTTTATATATAAGGGACAGATAAGTAGAATATTGCTACGTGGATGTTCCCAGTCCCCATGTGAATATGTCATGTCTTTGGATTACCATCCTTGTGTTTGGTACATTGTAACCTCACCAGTCAATGTGGTGTTAAGCCAAAGCCTACTTGCCTATAATACTATCTTTTGAAAGCCATTTTGATTTTGCTTTGATAATTCTGGACACTGACAGAACAAATGCAAATGAGTTATTTCAAGCCTTCTTTTAAAAAAATGATCAGGACAACTGTGTTTCTACCTCTGAGGAGTTAGCATGGCAACACAATGCAAGGTTGCTGCCAGTGTTTTCTTTTTTTCTTCTTTAACTGTATTCTCTGAGGTCCTGAAATGTACATTTATTTATAACGTAAGATATTGAATTGTCAAAGCCATGTTTTTCTTTAAATTGACTGTTTTCTGGGGTTTATTTATGTTTAACCTGAGAGGGGTGTTATAAGAAATGGTGAGCATTTTTTTTTAAATTCAAAGTATATTCATTCCTGATGAAATCTAAGGTATTGAACCTCAACTTTCTCTTGTCATAGCTGTGCCTTTCTTTGAACACTTTTTTTGTTTATTTATGTTTAATCAGAGATGGCCTTAGGAAAACTAAGCAGCTGCTAAAAACTCAAAATATATTAATTCCCAGGGTAGGCCGATGAAATCAAGATATTGAACCTTGAAGAGCTGGCTTGATACTTTTACACTGGTGCTGGCACTGTAGGGCAAGGTTTTTCACACACCCTTGTGTTAATTTATTTTCTTCTTTGCTTGTTTCATTATTAGCATTAGCTAGCATTCTGGCTATTCAGCCAATTTGATCCAACCACCCTGTGACTGACTCTTGTTTGGAAAACAAGCTCCTGCTTGTACAGTTCCTGATTGGGTGAATACTCAGTGCTTTGTATAGGAGCAATTCTGTTCATTCTTTGGGAAACAGGAGTCTCATTTACAGAATAGTTCCTGCCAGTTGGCTAAGAATGTACATTAACTGCTTGCCCTTTCATTTGAAGTGTAAGACTGAAAAAATAGCTTAGCAAAACCAACAGTGTTAATAAAAAGAAGTTGGGAGAATTTAGGCTTAACACAGGCCTATGCTTTGGCCCTGTTTATTTATGCGGCTTTAAGGTTTCCAGCATTATTTGTTTTTACTTGTCTTTTGGCCACAGAGGGAGGGAAATGAAAAGAAGGGGCATAATGACATCAGGAGCCATGTTTTGTGTTGCGTTGCTGAATGTATAGTGCAGGAACTACCTCAAGAGATTTGTATTACTGAAGAAGGTAAAGGTAAAGGTTCCCTTGCTCGAAAGCCAGTCGAATCCGACTCTAGGGTTGCGGTGCTCATCTCCGTTTCAAAGCCGAGGAGCCAGCGCTGTCCGAAGACGTTTCCGTGGTCATGTGGCCGGCATGACTAAACACCAAGGCGCACGGAACGCTGTTACCTTCCCACCGAAGTGGTCCCTATTTATCTACTTGCAATTTCTTGCTTTTGAACTGCTAGGTTGGCAGGAGCTGGAACTAGAAACAGGAGCTCACCCTGTCTTGCGGCACCCGGGTCTTGAACTGCTGAACTACTGACCTTCCACAGCCTGCAGTTCAGCGTCTTAACCACTTGAGCCACCGCAGCTCCTTACTGAAGAAGAGATCAGCTCAAAAAAGGGAATGTTAAAATCCCAAACCATGTAGGACTGTACATGTGCAGTAGAACTGACCAAAGGGGATCATCCTAATTTAAAAGCTAAAGAAGTATTCCTTCCCCCCAATTAAAATGCAGTGTCTGGAGACACTTGTGCCATCAACCCCTCAGAAAAATGAGAATGGGTATAAATGAGGTGGTGCAGAAAGCCAAGCACATTTTGTATATGTAAATATGTCTGTGTAAAATATATATCAGAATGTGCAGCTTGTATGTTGTGTCTTTGGGATTTTCATTGGATATGTTTAATTATATTTTGAATCTTTAATAATGTGTAGAGTGTAGCACTAATCTTGGTCCTAGGGACAAAAGAGAGAGCACGGGACAAAGGGGAATAATGAAGCCAACAACAAGACTAGAGAAAAAACAAAACAAAAACAGCCACAACTTTTATTGACGACAATCACAAAAGCATTGACACAGCATAGGGCATAGATCCAGAAGCGGGTGACCCACCTGTCGGCAATGGCACCAACCATCCCCCCCAGCCCACCAGATGCAGGAGCCTCCATGGAATTACAAGTCCTGAGGTCCTGCATGGGCATAAGCCACTGCATGGCTCCCTTGTCATCTGAGCTGGGCATGTTGCTGAACAGCCACACACCCCTAGACCCCTTATGGTGGTCCCCAGACCAGATGAGGCAGGCACTCAGGCTCAGCCTTCCCTCCAAATTATTTATTATTTATTTATTTATTATTGGATCTGGCCCAATTCCCCAAGCACCACAAGAGCTGGGCAGCCAACCAACTCCTGTAGTACTGGTTTTCTTGTTGTCGAGTCCGACTCTTCGCGACCCCATGGACCACATCACGCCAGGCCTTCCTGTCTTTCGCCATCCTCTGAAGTTTGCTCAATTTCATGTTTGTTGCATCGGTGACACTGTCTAACCATCTCATTATTTGCCGTCCCCTTCTTCTTTGACCTTCAATCTTTCTCATCATCAGGGTCTTCTCCAGTGAGTGTTCCCTTCTCAATTGTGGCCAAAGTATTTGAGCTTCAACTTCAGTATCTTGCCTTCCAGGGAACAGTCAGGGTTAATTTCTTTTAGGATTGACTGATCTGATCTCCTTGCAGTCCAGAGGACTTTCAAAAGTCTTCTCCAACACCATAGTTCAAAAGAATCTATTCTTCGGCGCTCGGCTTTCCTTATAGTCCAACTCTTGTAGCCATATATTACTACTGGGAATACCATTGCTTTGACCATGTGGACTTTTGTTGGCAGGGTGATGTTTCTACTTTTTATCATGCTGCCTAGGTTTGCCATCACTTTCCTCCCAAGGAGCAGGCATCTTTTAATTTCATGGCTGCAGTCACCGTCTGCAGTGATCTTGGATCCCAGGAATGTGAAGTCTATCATTACTTCCACGACTTCCCCTTCTATTTGCCAAGGAGTGGTGGGGCCGGATGCCATGACCTTAGTTTTTTTGATGTTTCGTTTCAAGCCCACTTTTGCACTCTCTTCTTTCACCATGAGCAAGAGGCTCTTTAGGTCCTCTTCACTTTCTGCCATTAGAGTGGTATCATCTGCATATCTGAGGCTGTTTATCTTTTCCCTAGCAATCTTAATTCTGGCTTGTGATTCATCCAGGCCAGCATTTGTGGTATGTCTGTGCATGTGCAGATGTTTAAGGAGAAAAATGACATCTGAACTCCCCCCCGCCAAACCGAGAGGTATTGAGGGGTTAGAGGAGGCAGCTTGCAGACTAGGAGACGGAGGGGGAGATGAGATGTTGTAAGGCCAGAGAAGGGAGAGGATGCAATCAGCTGAGAGGCTGCAGCTTGGAGCTGAAAGTGCATCCTGCACGCTTTTTGGCTCCAA
>NW_015172650.1:144208-159870 GCF_001447785.1 Gekko japonicus | reverse complement strand
TAAGGGACTAGATTTGATAGACAGAGTGCCTGAAGAACTATGGATGGAGGTTCATGACATTGTACAGGAGGCAGCAATCAGCACCATCCCAAAGAAAAAGAAATTCAAGAAAGCAAAGTAGCTGTCTGATGAGGCTTTACAAATAGCAGAGGAAAGAAGGAAAGTGAAAGGCAAAAGTGAAAAGGAAAGATCTACCCAACTGAATGCAGATTTCCAGAGAACATCAAGGAGGCCTTCCTGAATGAACAATGCAAATTAATAGAGGAAAACAACAGAATGGGAAGGACTAGAGATCTCTTCAAGAAAATTGGAGAGATCAAGGGAACATTCCATGCAAAGCTGGCCATGATAAAGGACAAAAATGGTAGGGACCTAACAGAATCAGAAGATATTAGGAAGAGATGGCAAGAATACACAAAGAAGGATCTCAATGTCCTTGACAACCACGACGGTGTGATTGCTGATCTCAAGCCAGACATCCTAGGATGTGAAGTCTAATGGGCCTTAGGAAGCATTACTAAGAACTATTATCAATGTGCTAGAATATTATGAGAACCATCCAGGAAAACAACTGGCTTTAATGTTTTTGGATGCAGAAAAAGCATTTGACAATCTATCTTGGGAATTTTTAATACAGAAGCTGAATATTTGTGAAAGCGGAACAAACTTCTTGACAATGATAAAAGCAATATATAAGGAACAACATGCTCCGATTCTGGTAAATGGAGACCTAACGCAGAAAATTGAAATTCAGAAAGGAACAAGACAGGGATGCCCCTTATCGCCATTGTTATTTATTTTTGCGCTAGAAACATTAAACGAACAAGTAAGACAGAACCAGCACATACAAGGCCTCAAAATAAAAAGACAAGAATATAAATTACTAGCGTTTGCAGACGACCTCTTGTTTATCCTGGAAGATCCAAAAGAATCAGTTATCCAACTATTGAAAGTAATAAGCGATTATGGACAAGCGACTGGTCTAAAAATTAATCTTAAGAAAACCAAATTGTTAACGAAAAATTGTACATTAAATACGGTTAAAGAAATCCAAGAGATTACATCAATGTTAATTGTTTAAAAAGTCAAATATTTAGGCATTATCATGTCGAACAGAAATAGTAACTTAATAGAAGAGAATTATAATAGACTCCTGGAAGAAATAAAGAAAGATCTAACTAAATGGAGGGATATACATCATTCATGGGTAGGATCGCTACCATCAAAATGAATATTCTTCCTAGATTTTTGTTTCTGGCTCAGAATATCCCAGTGTTAAAACAACTTCAATTTTTTACAGAACTGGATAAAATAGACGATTTATTTGGCACCCTAAAAAACCCAGGATAAAAGTTAAAACTCTACAGGATAAAAAAGAAAGAGAAGGATGCGGTCTTCCCAATCTGTACTATCAAGATGCTAGCCTAGGATGGATTAAAGATTGGATCAAACTGAAAGATAATAGAGGTTTGACCCTAGAAGGTCACGATTTAAGCATGGGCTGGCATGCATACATCTGGTACGGGAAAGATAAGATCCACTCTAAGTTCAATAATCATTTATTAAGAGGAGCCTTAATTAATATATGGAACAAGATAAAAGAAAAAATATATATTAAAATACCTAGGTGGGAAGCCTAGGTAGCCTTTATTAAACCAACACTTATTGCAAAACTTAATAAAGCATCTTATGAAATATTGTTGGATAAAGCTAATAAATTATAAACAGAAAAGATACTTTTTAAAAAACATGATGTCAAACTAACATGGTGGGAGAATATACAGCTAAAATATATATATAATAAAGATATGGCTATAAGTTTTTATGATAACAAAAACGAACTGGACAAAATTTGGCTTTCTTCAAACGAAAAATTGATTCAGAAGATATATAAATTTCTGTTAGAAGACTTTATGATAGATGATGTTGTTAGATCTACTACGATATCATGGATGAAAGATTTAGGATACTGTATTGAAATAGACGATTGGTTTAAAATTTGGAAAACTACTAAAAGTATGAGAGCTATTTAATTTAGAGAAAATGTGTTTAAAATACTTCATAGGTGGTACTGGCCCCCAGAAAGGATTGCAAAATGTTTCCCAAACTGTTCAAGTAATTGTTGGAAATGCAAAATCAATGTAGGCTCTTTTTTCACATGTGGTGGCGATGTGTTAAAATGCAAAACTATTGGAAGAAAACTCAAAAAATAATAAGAGAAGAAGTAAAAATAGATTTGCCACTTAAACCCGAAATTTACTTGTTAAATATGATTTCAAAGGAATATGATTATAATGAAATATATGTGATCGTTTATATTTTGACTGCAGCGAGAATTCTTTGGGTAAAACATTGGAAATCAGATAAATTACCCCAAAGAGAGAGTTAATATATAAATTAATGAGTGTAGCTGAAATAGATAAGCTGAATGTATTATTATGTGGGAAGGACGAAAAGGTTTTTGAGAAAAGGTGGTCGGGACTGTATGAATGGATTGAGAAAGAATGAAATAATAGACTCTAATGTATATTTACTTTTGTATATGTTTATTTTCTTGTAAACAATTTATAAGTTTATAAATAAAACTTTTAAAAAGGAAGGATTACTAACAACAAAGCTATCAGAGATGACGGTATCCCAGCTGAGCTATTCAAAGTCTTAAAAGATGATGCTGTTAAAGTGCTGCACTCAATATGGCAGCAAATTTTGAAAATGCAACAGTTGCCACAGGATTGGAAAAGGTCCATTTACAATCCAATCCCAAAGAAGGACAATGCCAAGGAATCTTCAAACTATCACACAATTGCACTTATTTCACACGCTAGCAAGGTCCTACAAGCTAGGCTGCAGCAGTACGTGGAGAGAGAACTGCCAGAAGTACAAGCTGGGTTTCGAAGAGGTAGAGGAACTAGATATTAAATTGCTAACATTCACTGGATTATGGAGAAAGCAAGGGAGTACCAGAAAAAAGTCTACTTCTGCTTCATTGACTATGCTAAAGCCTTTGATTTTGTGGATCACAACAAACTGTGGCAAGTCCTTAAAGAGATGGGAGTACCAGACCACTTCAAGTCTCCCGAGAAACCTGTATAAGTGTCAAGAAGCGACAGTTAGAACGGATATGGAACAAACAACTGATTGGTTTAGAATAGGAAAACAAATACTACAAGGATGTATATTGTCACCCTGCTTATTTAATTTATATGCAGAGTACATCATGTGAAATGCAGGCCTGGATGAATCATGAGCCAGAATTAAGATTGCCGGGAAAAACATCAGCAACCTCAGATATGCAGACGATACCACTCTAATGACAGAATGTGAAGAGGATTTAAAGAGCCTCTTGCTGAAAAGGAAAGAAAGTGCAAAAGTTGGCTTGCAACTCAACATAAAAAAAATTCCTAAAATCATGGCATCCGGCCCCATCACTCCTTGGCAAATAGAAGGGGAAGTCTTGGAAGCAGTGACAGACTTCACATTCCTGGGATCCAAGATCACTGCAGACGGTGACTGCACTCATGAAATTAAAAGACACATGCTCCTGGGAGGAAAGCTATGGCAAACCTAGACAGCATAATAAAAAGTAGAGACATCACCCTGCCAACAAAAGTCCGTATAGTCAAAGCAATGGTATTACCAGTAGCAATGTATGGCTGCGAGAGATGGAAATAATTGAAGGTCAAAGAAGAAGGGGATGGCAAAGGATGAGATGGTTAGACAGTGTTATTGATGCAACCAACTTGAAATTGAGCAAACTCCGAAGGACAGCGGAAGACAGGAGGGAGGGCCTGGTGTGATGTGGTCCATGGGGTCATGAAGAGACAGACTCAACTGTGCAATTGAACAACAATATAAACCATTTATGTTTTATGTACTATGATCCGGAGAAAAACTCTTACTTTGTAACTCATACCATCTGGTTGATGTTAATAATGAAGGCAAAGGATAGCTTCAACCAAGGCTAGTTAACATATTTTAACCACCACTTTTATTCTCAGAAGAATCCTTTGAAGTAAGTCAGGTGAAAGATATTGAGTTGCCATAGGACACACATGAGCTTCACTGAAGCATGGCAAAAGAACCTGAGCCCTTCCTGTCCTAGCCCAATACCCTAACCACTACTCTGTACTTGCTCTCAAGTTATTGTTATTTTTGTTATTCTGTGTGCTCTCTCTGCCCAGTGTTCTAGTCTGCCTGCTTTCCAGTTTACTATATCGATATAAGAAAAAAAGAGATTAATGGAGTAATACTGGTTGCCATATTTCACAATTAGTAAACCTAAATCAAGCCCATTTAGCCATTTAGCCAAATTGGGTACATCACAGTTTCAAATACAAGTTAATCTTTCAGAATTTCATTACATTATGTTAATTATCTCCTGTGCTTATTCTTCTCGTATTTCATTTGGACTTTAAGAGTTTTAGGATCTGCTACTCCTTTTTCGGAGTCAGAACCTTCAGAGGAGCTATCAGGAATAGTTATACTGTCTTCAGACTCATGATCGCTCTTTTCCTCTGCTTGTATACTGTCCTCTGTTTTCTGTTTATCATTGGACACTGTTTGTGGCTGCTCCAATAATATCTTTGCTTTTTGAGCAGAGTCAATCTTCTCCTTTTTACCATTATAGTTGAAAATAAGACCTTCTGAAAATGTCCACCTGAAGGGAATGGAATGGTTATGTAAAAAGGAGGTTAAGTTATTATATTGTCGTCTCCTCTTTCGTATCTCAAATGGAATATCCTTTAAGATCTTCGCTTCTTTGATTTTCAGGAATTTCCCATTAGTCACTTTCAAGATAGCATCTCTAGTAGACCTTTTGGGGAATCTAACAAATATTTCACCAGGCAGTTTGTTCTTCTTGATAAAATCTGGATAAGTTTGGTAAACCATGTCCATATTGCTTTGTAGAAAATCCGCTTTAAGGTCTGTCATTGGTGCCAATGTTTCGCTTAATAATTCCTTTAGATTCTCCCCTTTCTGTTCTGGGATACCCTGAAATCGAAGGACATATAATGATTTCTCCATTGGAAGCTGTAACAGTTGCTCATTATCAGAGATCCACTCTTTTTACATGACCTCCAGTCTCTGTTTAATAAAGTTTGCCTTGGCATCAACTTATTTCTCTGCTTTGTCGGTTTAATCTGCCCTTTTAACTGTATCCACCAGTTGTTTCTGGAAATAGTCCAGCTTATTATTGATGTTAGTCATCTGGCCCAACAGAGGGCGTGACACTGTAGCCATCTTGTTTGGGAAGTCAGCAACTGCTTCCAGTTTAAGAGCCGAGGTCACTGAACTGGCAGCTCCTGGAGAAGGTCTTTTTTAAGCACCATTTTGTCTCCTCTCATCGACATTGTTTACACAAGGTACGGTCTATTTAAACAATCTGAAAGTCCACTAGTTTTGTTTCACTTTATGCTATTTTGCACCCCGCTCGGCTAACTTGAATATTTTTTAATCGGAACCATCCCTTTGCCACCTAGTTATCGCTTAAGAACTGCTGTTTTCCTTAAGAGGGGGACTCCTCGCCTCCTCCCCTCTTCCAAATCTGCTATGGGCTATGGATCAGTTTCTCCACATCACCACTTGTTTAGCTTTCAGGGATTTGCAAAAGAGTAGGAAGGTCAATGTTGTGCTGGATCACTTGCCCACATTGTCTGGCATGTGCCTCTATTCTCCATACTGGTGTCACAGTGACAGGACCTATCGGAGTAAGGAGGAGCCTCAATTCCTCGGCCGTTGCCTTGGAAGAGGCACCTCCCACACCCCAGGCTAAGAGACCCCTACAAGGCCTCTAGGGGGGCTTGGAACTGTCAGAGACCCCTCTTATTTATTCACCGCGATTTTAGGGTGCTCACATCGGAGCTTGAGCGCATCCATTAAGAGAGTCACCAAAACCGGAAGTCAACTATCTCTTCTTTACACGTGGTATGTATATGTTGTAGGGGATAATGCAATTTATTTTCAGTCTACTATGGGCCAAAAATGTTTTCTATTTTGAATAAGTCAGTGGCATGTCAGATGTGAAATATTGTTTGTCCTGCCTGAGGTATTAATATTCAGTTCAGTTTCAAAAGTTCTGCTGCTGATTTAATACTGTTAGGGATTCTGTGGCAAGCTTGCTCATTGCTCACCTAAAATCTCTACATAAGTATCTGAAAACAGACTCATTGTTACAGTAGAACAAAGTTTGAGTCCAATGGCACCTTTAAGACCAACAAAGTTTTATTCAAGGTGTGAGCTTTTGTGTGCACCCACACTTCTTCAGATACAATGAAATTGAAGTTACCAATTCATACATACAGGTAGAGGGTAAGCAGCATATTAGCATAAGCATAATAATGGTTGTTTAACAGATGGAAGGACCAAACTGAAATAACAACTTCATTCATATGGTTACTATTTGTTTGGATTTAATGCCGGAAGGAAACATAGTGAAGCAAATAAATCTATCAAAATTGGAGATAGATGTGTAAACGTATTCTTCTTAACTGTGGAATGCTGAGAGTAATCAACTGAGACCCTGTTGTTATGCTCCATCTGTCTCCTCTCAAGCATGATGGTAACTAACAGCTTCCTTTTCTTTGAAGTGGGATGTTTAGTTGTGCAGCGTTATATCTCCTCTGTCACCAGACCAGAGAAATACATTCCATTCTACAATTCTAAATGACATGACATTCTAATATTCATTGCATTACATTACAAACACTATTCCAATCTACCATTCCAAATAAGAAAGAAACTAAAATAAAAGGGATTTAGCCCTTCTTGGTGAGAATACAGATGTAAGGACTGAATGAGTTTAGCATATGTAGTGAGATAAGAAACCAATATCCCTGTTAAGTCCTTGGGGGGGTCGTTCCGAGTGTTGTAATGAATTGTAATTCAGTAATTTCCCTTTCCAGTCTGTTCCTGAAGTTCTTTTGCAATAAAACAGCTACTTTGAGGTCACCCATTGAATGTCCTGGAAGGTTGAAATGTTCTCCTACAATGCCAAGACCACGGCCATACAGCTCAGAAAAACTACAACAACTAATGAACTCTGGCCATGAAAGCCTTTGACAACATATTGTTCTACTATTTCTCATACTTGTGATTCTTGATGTAAAATGATCTGAAACTAACAAGCTAGAGACACATGGGAAGAAGCAACACTACCAACTATACTGAAGCTCATTCATTTTGGTTCTCATCTTTCTCCATCAGCCTGCCAAAATAAACATACCACTACTTTTGCTCAGTCACCTGTATTTAGACATGACTGCTGTACTCTACAACTCTACTAGCCTTAGGATGCTGTAATGAACTTTAAAAGGACAGAGGTGAGGAAGACTAAAAATGTTTTGCCATTTGTCAGCAGTATGTTTACAAAGCCATTGACAAGAGATTATTTTTTTTCCAGTGAACTTCACCATGGGCGTCAGTGCATGACTAATACGGAGCCAGAGCAAACAAAAAGGCTTTTATCGGGGGAAATGTTGCAACATTGAATCTTCTCCCTTTCCACTGAAATGGAACATTTCACATTATATAGGTTGGGCAATAAGCCTCTAGATTCACCTTGATCTGTGCAAAGGATTGCCCACTATCTTACTAGAACACAGATGTGGCAAAAAGAAGAAGTTGCAGACAAAAGAATGTTTGGCTCACATTTGACTGGAAGGTTAATCTAATAAACTTGCTCAGGAGGAATTTACCAGGCACACCATATTTTGAGAACCAATCTACAGTGAGATCAAATTTCAACACAGTTTCAATGATACTAAAACAAATATGCTTCCTGTATTCATATACATATGCTGTTTCCATAGCTACATGGATGTAATCTAATACAAATAATTGTATTTATTGTATATAACAAAGCACTGAAATTATCACAGAAATTACCCATTTAAGACAATTTCTAAAATTAGAATACACTAGATTCTACTGAAAGTTTCACAAGCTATTTAAATATTTTTCAATGTGCCTCATGTGTTAATTTATGTTTTAATAAGCAAAAGCTTATCAGTGTCTAGAATGCAAAGGAAAAAGAAATGAACTGATCATATGTAGCAAGCTTTTTACTCTACTTATCACTTATAATAGGAAATTATAGGAAAACAGCAAGACAATTTGAGTTTGCTATTATATTGCCCCTAAAAAAAAAGATGGAAGCAATTACTAGACTATCAAAGAGGAATGCTTCTGTTTGGTTCCTGGTCTGCTCACCAGTGGCAAACGGAGCTATTTTTTAGTTGAGAAGTTCAGCTGCTTGTGAGCAGCTCAATCCTGTTCAAGTTACTTTTCTCATTGCAATCAGCAATGTTTCACATATGAATGTGCTCATCCTTTTGAGAATCCTGCTTCCCCCCTCCCCTATAATTATTTTATTTCTGCACACTGCTCAGCAGCCAGTTATATAAATAGTGAGCAAATAAATGAATCACTGATTATGAATAACATTTTTAAAGTGTTAGGGTTTGGTCATAGTCCCCCCCTCCCCCCAAAAAAATCATTTAGTTGTTTGACCCAATCATCCATAGCCTGGGGGACAATTGATTTCACTAAGAGTACAGATGCAAAAGTTTCCACAAGGGAGAAAGAAATGAAGCTCCATCTGCCTGCTTCCAACTTCTGACTGCCCCGCTTGATTTGGAGCAAGGCAATATGCTAGCCCAGCACCTCCTGCAATGGGATGCTTCTTCCAGCTTCGCTGCTTATCTGCTCACAATTGTAGCAGTAGTAAGTCGTTGGGAGATGGAGTCACCTCCTTATTACCTGCCTAATCAATTCCACCCACAGTTGATTTGCTGGAAACAGATGAGATGCTCCTTCTCAGCAGATTACTAAGAAGATGCCTGACTGTTCTGCATGGAAAGCCACTATTCAAGTAAGCACAGGAAGCAGGGTTCCAACTACAAAGGCCTAGCAACAAGATCAAACAGTGGTAGAGCAGCTTTGAATGCCACTCAGGTAATAGAGTTGGCCATGAAGCTCTTTGCTTCAGCTTTAGTTACCATGAAGTGTTTAAAAAACAAAAAAGGAAGAAGGCAGTGCACCTTTTAACAGTCTTTTACAACTGCCCAGAAAAAGGCAGTTTCCTAGGGAGGAAAGCAGAGAGCAGCAGTCAAAATGAAAGCTTTGCCTGCCAGAAAGGCACAGCTTTTGCTGTGATGACCCAGCAGCCTCTTGTTTAGCCCCTGAATGCATCTATCAAGAAAGGCAATGAACTCTTAGGTACTAGGCCAGGAGATTATCTGTTTAAAGCTTCTTTCTGTAGAAGGAGGTGGAGAGTGAGGCTGAATCTGCATTTGTCTTTCCCACCGGTGTCCCATTTGTCTCCATCTTCAAAAAAACTGTCTACATTTGGTGTTGTTTTCACACCTCAAGAGTGCTAGCATACTTTATCATCCTTTCGGGGCAGCTCTACTGTCATTGCACCTCTGCACTTCTTTAAAAGAATCTTCTCCAAACAACATCCAAACAAACATAAAGATGGCGTCACAGCAGCATGTTAGAGTTAGAAGATATCATAGAGATCATATACTCCAATTAGTCAACTACAGCACCCCACTCTGCTTAAAGGAGTGCATACCTTTAAAAATGTTTTTAAATGATTGAAAAAAGCATTTACAGGAGAAATTCTTGTGGGGTTGTGCCTTTAAGAAAGGGGCAGAGCCCCCCAAAGCCCCACTGTAGCTATGGACCTGTCTTAAACTGATTTAGGCCATTGGTCTATTAAGGTAGATATTGTCTACACTGATTTCAGACAGAAGTCTTTACATCACCTATTGTGCTATCTTTTTAACTGGAGATGCTGGGGGGGGGGGAACTGCTGGAGTTTCTGAGTCTAGAAAAGAGGTATTTCCCTTTTACCTGATCTTTTAGCTGGAGATGTTGGGGGTTGAACCTTTTTGCCTACAAAGAAGATATTCTACAAGTAAACCACTGTTCTGCTTATTGATATGTAACCTGCTGTTTCTTCACTTATATATCTTTCCATCATTGGGCTGGGACACCTTCACTCACCTAGAATCATATGTGTACTATGAAAGACTGGGTATATTTTTCCTCTACCATTAGCAAACCATGATGTAGAGTGGTGCAAAAGCTGAAGATGAGCGATGACTCAAGCCCATGCACCACATATACCGTGGTTCCTTAGATCACAATGAACACATAATATGTCAAGTCTATGTATGAAGGCATTTCCCTAGCTACTGCTATTCAGGTGTAAGGCAATCTCTTATTTAGCAAGGAAATGGTTAACTTTGGCTAACTTTGTAACATGCAAAAGTTTGACTCCCAAATAATTTTCTGCCAGAAGACTGCAAATGTCTGGCTTAAGATTGTAGAAATAAACACAACATAGCAACAACAAAAGCTTACATGTCCATATGAATCACTCATATCCATATGAACCACACAGTGGCTATTGGAAGAATGTGCATTTTTGTTGCTATATGTTCCTATATGTTCATCCAGACCTATCTTGCCTAGGTTTTGTTGCTATATGTTCCTATATGTTCATTCTTGCCTACAAATACTTTTCAGTTGCCTGGCAACCATGGCAGTACTGGGATGTGTAACGCATTGCAGGCAAAGTGCCATCCTGTTTTCTTAGCACAAATCTAAAGGATATTCCTGACAGGGGAAGATAGGTTGTCCTTTTAACCATAAATTCGCAACTCAATGCTGCATATTTATTAATCAGCAATTAACACATCTTGGATTTCTCATTTCAAAAAGGATGCCTGCCAATATACTTACATTTACAAATACTGGAAACACAAAACATACTTACTTTTTTGGATGGAATGTGACGGCTGTTTAACAAGAAGGCAATTATTTAAACAGATTGGACAGAAAGTACGATGACACTTGTGCCTTGGGTAAGCAGATTGTAATTGCCCACAGCTGAAATTTATTTAGGACAAGAGTTATAGCCTCTGCTTTCAGGACACGATAAGAGTTTCAAATAGCAAAAAAATTAAATCTTCATTGACAGGTTTCTTGGATCCAGTAAATCCTGAAGCATTGTGTCCCTTAGCAATACACTTCTCCTTTTATTTGATATAGACCTGGGAGACAGAATGCAATTTACTGACTCTTTAGCACCTCTTTCTCAAGCACTTCTGGTTTCCTTGGAGGCTGCCAGCTCAGTATTACAAGCTTGTGTCTATGATCTGATGAGTTGTTAGGCCACAGGGATTTGGCTGCCGTCTCTGTGCTTGAACTTTATGGATCCAAAACAACCACCACACAAGAATTTACACATATTTGTGCTTGAACCATTGAGAAATATCAGAAGAGATGAGATCAAGACCTTTATATATCTTATTCTACTATGCTGATAGTAGACTGAAAGGTGTTGCTAACCAGTTGAGACTGCCTTTCTACCAAGATTATGTCATGACAGGTTTGCCTTTAAAGAGCTGGGTTATCAAGAAAATACCGACTTGCTTATTAATGTTTGATTAATTAATTAATGCTTGATATTTTTCATTGCATACATGAAGCAAAAGTTACTGGGATAAATGTTGCTTTACAGTCCTGTCCCAATAGGTCATTTTCACTGAAATATTACAGAAGGTTGTTCATACCTGACAGATAGTTTATTATTGCTTATACTGTACTAGAAAATGCCCATTATTATGATGGCTAGTGATCATGAAAACTCATGACATCATAGATTTCAGGAGCCACTCATTGAAGGCCAAGCCTTTCTGTGCTGCATTTATTATGATGGGGATGTGAGCATTTCAATGGAGATAGTGTTTATATATGAAAGCAACCTTTGCAAGGTATGAGGTTTGGGAGTTGTTATGAACAATGATTCATTTCTTTTTTTGTATATATAAATTTTTTATTGCTTTTATTCTAAAAACTACACAGAAATCAAAGGAAGGGGTAACTAATATCTACAGGAGAGAGGAAAGAAAACTACTACTAAGAACTCAAGTAGCAGTGGTCTAACAATTTTAACAATGCTTACAGTAATATTTCACTTACCTTTGTTACAATGAATAGTAAACCTTTGTTACAATGAATAGTAAGGCTTATAAATTTATCAGATGATAATACATCATGGTTTTAGCTAGAGTAAGAGTGGCCAAGTAATCTAACAATTTTAATTAGGTTTAAGTCAAAGATATATGCCTTAAAAATGTATCATTTTTGTTTCTAAAGTCTGCTTCTCTATTGATTCTGGGAGTTTAAGAGTCCTAAAACAGTTTCTTCTTCAAGTGGTGTAGAAATATTGCTTCCATAATTTCCCATCTCATGTTCCTCTTCTGCTGTTCCATCTTCTTCTATTATAGTCCAGACCATCCACAAAGTGTCGGTTGTTTTTACAGAAACAAAGTCAATTTTTGTATATTATCCTCTTTATGAAATGTCTTTTAGTAGGTCTCACAAGGATTTCACCGGGCAGAATAATCTTCTTAATATATTGTAGATACATTCCATAGAGCATATCCAACTCGCTTATATAAGATCCGCTTTAAATCTGTTACCGGTTCCATAGCCTTGCTCGATACTGTTTCCAAATTTTTCCCATTGTTCTCAGAGTTTTGCCTTGTTTTGCTGATAGCATCTTTTAGATGGTTTTATAATGTCTTAAAATTAAAGTTTAGTGAAGTCAGGTGGTCCAGCAGAGGGCATAGTCAAGCTGTTAACATGGTTGGGTTGTCTATATTTGCTTCCAGTCTCGTGACAGTAGCAGCAAAATTAGCATTTCCTGAAGAACCTTTTGATTTCAGTGCCATTTTTTCCCTCCCATCCCCGCTTTTGTTTACTTTTAGTGAAAAGTTCCGAATGTCTCTATGACTTATAAAAATGATTGGGTTTTTCTCAGTCACACTCTACCCCAGTTAATTAGAGCTTAGCTTTTAGTCCCTTTCTTTCGCTGTTAGTATAAACAGCTTATCTTTATGTTGGAGTGCATTCCTCCCCCCCCTCGCTTCACATGAGTGGGATGTGAACGCTTGAACAATTTGATGTTTATCTTGTTTTAACTGCTCAGAACTCACAGTTCAGCAGAAGTCTTCCACCAGCTAAGTGAAATCGCTTGACCATCTGCTCGCTTGACCAGGTGTGTGAGTCTAGCGTCATTGCTGGTCTATAACGGTGGGATCTTCAGAGCAAAGGGAAGCCTCGATTCCTTGGCAGTTTGCCTTGGAAGAGGCACCCCTCATGCTCCATGGCTGTGGGCCCCCTGTGAGGGCCCCAGGGGTCCAGAATCATCCAGGACCCCTCCCTACCGCCATATCACAGGACACATCTCTTGGAGCTCCGAAGTGACGCACCTGCCATTCAATTCGCCAAGACCGGAAGCCCGTTTTCCCACAGTGATTCATTTCAACCACTTTCCTGTTGGTTTGGTAGTAGTGGGCATGCTTTACCTTCTTTACCATTGACACAGGTATAGAACTGGTATTTCCCTGTCAAGGAAAGCTTTGAAATTCAGTAGATGGGAAATTAAGGACATCATCATTAATTTAAAAACACATAGAATTGAATATCTGTATGGCTGTACCTTAGAAAAAAGATATCAGCATGCATCCATAATGGCTAATGTACTTCCAGGACACCCACAAAGCTTAAATTTAGTATACACATAGTCCAACACACTCTGGTTGGTAGAAAAATCTCAGCTAAAATTCCTTTCTAGAAATGAGGGAGAACAGTATATTTCCAGACAGTCACTGTGCTTCTAGGCCATTCTTTACCTCTCAAAACTGAAGTTTGGTATACTGTTGGTCCAGGCACACCAATTATTAGAAAAATCAGAAATTAGGACAGTTTTACTAGGGATGCTGCAGATTTCACCATGAAAACATTTTAATGTTGAACTTGCCGTGTTTTAAGGTGATAGTCAGATGTGAGCCAATCACTCAGTCTGTCCTGTTTGTTCTAAGCAGTCACAAACACCTGCCACACTGGTTTGCATCGGGCTGGCATGCAGAAAAGATGCTGCCAATTCAACCTGATTGGCAGCCGTTAGCATCACTTAGGACTACATAGACAAACACCAAAGGGTAGGATTTTATTGAACACAACATTTATTTTTACACTGCATTGTTAGAGATGCTCTGAGACAATCAGCAGGATAGATGCAGACTCTTTAAAGCAGAGTTCTCTTTGCAGAAGAAATATTTTCCACCTTCCGCCCCCCCCCTCATTTGCAGCCCCTTGCTGCCTACCCAAATCTGCTCTTGAATGTTGGTGGCTCTCAGAAACAGCAGGATGCTGCAGTGCAAAGAAGGGAAACTGGCAGAAATTGTCTGGCCCACACGATGATATGGAGCTAGAGTTTGTATAAGGCTAGGGAGGTGCTTTCTGTTCATCTCCCTTTCGAATTCAACCCCCAGAGAGCCTATCACACTATCCCTAAGGATGCATGTGGGGCAGCAGAGAAAAAAAGGGAGAGAGGTGATGATCTCTAGCATGAGCTCCACTCTGCTCAGGACAGTCTAAATCCAAAGAAAGAGTCTAAATTTCAGACTTTTAAAGGCTTTTCTAATACAAATACATTTGACGGGCCTTCCTCAGTGGCCACTATTCTCTATATTACACTGACACACATCCAAAATACACGATAAAAGTTTGTTTTTTTGTGTATATATAACCAGATGTTGTTTCCTGAAATTATAGAAAGGAAAAAAGAAGGGGGGAAGAAAACCTGATTATTACATACCAAATGTATAAGAAATAAAACATTAATAATAATAAAGATATTTTTTTTGCTGAAGTTACTTTATACGCTTTTAGTTATGCTACTAGCTTATATGTTGGGCCATAAATATAGCCATGCCAATTCTTCAAATTATTCTGAATAAATATAAAAATAAAAATACAATTAATGAAATTTTATACGTAGTCTACTTTTAGAGTAGCTTTAGCCTAAAATATAATTAAATTGGCCAACAAACCTGGTATCAGAGATTTCATTGGTCTGGATGTGTGCCACCTCCATCAAAGGTAATAAGTTACAAGCTGCTACAGTTACATCAATATATAGTGAAACCTGGGATGATGCAATCATCCACATGCATTGCACAATGCTTGCCAAGGAAGAAATTACAAGGTGGGAGGGGGTAGACAGGAGAGAGAGAGAAAGTGCAGCGTGTATGTGTGGGGGGATAACAAGGTCAGCATAAAAAACTACAGAATGACAGGTATAGATGTTTTCAAAGACAGCAAGTCCAATCCACTTCTTCATTTAGTCCTAAGGGAGTAATTTTTTTTAAGTCTGGCATTTAGACTCTTTCTTTTAATCATAGTATGTTTTAATATGTGTACACCTTAATAAACATTTGTATTTTTATATTATATAGTGTTAGCTTGACCCTCTTGGTTCGCAGATATATCTTGGGTTGAGGCCCCCCTCCTTTTTTCAGCTTCAGTCTAAAACCAACCCACTGGGTCAAAGAACCATGGTGAGCACTGTTAAGTGCAGGTAAAGACTTTCCCTTCAAGAAGTCCTCTATGCTGAATTACTAAAGGATGAAGTGATTCACGAAAAGTAGGCACTTTTTTGGGGGGCCCATCAAGTTGCAGCTAACTTATGGCAACCCCTTGGTGTTTTCTAGATAAGAGATGTTTGGAAGTGATTGGCCATTGCCTGCCTCCATGTCATGACCCTGGTATTCCTTGGTGGTTTCCCTTCTAAATACTATATA
>NW_015172650.1:39612-144060 GCF_001447785.1 Gekko japonicus | reverse complement strand
TGATTATATAAAGTTTGCAAATATATGAATATACATTTTCTAATTTTCTACTAATATCAACTTTTCCTAAACATGCTATTACATTTTTGAATTATTTTGTAGAGTGTGGGATTCTTTATTCTGAATACAAGTATATTAAAAACTCACTCCATCAAAAGTATCTAGGATTCCCTCAATATATAAATGATGTAATCCTAAAATAGAGGGAATTCCCTCATACTTTCCCCAGAGTTTTTATAGGTATCAGCTTTTTCTTGATTTTCTGGTTTCTCCTCTTAAGTTTTAAAGTCTTGATTCTGTGTCTTTTTCCTTTATAAGTGTAGAAATTATCTTCTTGAAACAGCCATCTATATTCCCTCTTAGTGGTAGCTTATAATTCCATAAATTGTTGTGTTTTTTTGTTCCCTCTGAGATGGTAAGGAAATGACTACTTTGGAAATTTCATCAGCCATTATTCTTTTATAGAGTATCTGGTACATTTTTGTAAAAGTGTGTTTCTCTTAGTAGGCATAGATTCTTTTTTGTAAATCCAGTCATCTTGCTTGTAGGTTTCCTCTGTGTTTTCAAGGCAGTCAGGTATTTTTTCCTCCTCTTTCCATGCTATCTGAGCTGTTTCCCTCTTAGTTTTAAGCTGTTGCATCGGTATTTGGATTTCTGCCTGTACTGAGTAGAAAGCTTCTTCAACTGCTTTTTTTTACGGCCACAACAAGTGTATTTTGAACCATATTCAGGAAGTCTTTCAAGGAAGCCTGTATAGGTTTATTGTCCATAGATTCTGTTGTAGCTAACAATAAAGCCTCTGGGGTCTTTTGCAGTCTGTCAGAATTCATTTTTTCCAAAAATGTGTTAAAACAAGAGACTCTCTATAAATATTTTCCCAAGCCAAGTTTTACAAAGATAACAATTTTAGAGAGTGTATATCAACAACTATTGTGGTCCAGACAAAGCTAACACAGGGCAAAAAACTTATAAATTGTTTACATTCCAAAGCAATATAGTCAGAAGAAAATGGAATCTTAAAGTTTCAATAGAGATAAACATACATTATTATGGGAATTAAATATATAAAAAGTTCAGAATAAGACCCAATAAAATGTAAGTCTTTATAATTCAAGTATTAAATTATAACAGATCCCAAAATTCAGTATTTGTTCCAAAGTCTTGATTAAAAAGGCAAGAAGATTAATTTGGCTCTCACTAAAGTTCAGAATCATAGAAAGGATGATAATTCCTGAAGATATCAATTTAGACAGGGTGCTCTCTTGTTTTCTTTGCCCAGTAGATTATTTATAATTATTTTAGATCCTTTTCTTAGCCGTGGTAAAGGTGGGGGGGCGGGAAAAAGTTTTTCACCCCTCCCTTCCAGTCTTTTTAAACTGTAAAGGGGCTGATGTATAGTAGAGTTTCAGGTAAAGTTGCTTTAAGAGATACTCATGGTGATATGCTTCATCAATGTTGTGGATGAGGTGCAGACTTTTAAGTCCCTCTTAGTGGGTAGCGACAGCTAGGCACTCATGGCTGCCAAGAGTGCTCTTCTTTGTTTCTTGCTAGGGACAATCCACGGGCTTCCACTCGCCTATCGCCATAGGTGGGCCCCCCGGATCATGTCTCTTGCACTGCACCCCTCCTCCAGGGAGTGCAGCAGAGCTCAGGAGTCCCTGAGTCTCCTCTAAAGATAACAAGAAGTTGGTGGTGCCTGGGAGCAAGTCCCAACTCTGTCTTGCCATGCTGCAACCTTCCTCCTTTCTTTCCCTTCTAAATACTGACCAGGGCCGACCTTGCTTAGCTTCTGAGATCTGATGAGATTGAGCTAGCCTGGGCTATCCAGCTCAGGGCTACCAGCCATGTATGTCTATGTGACAAAGTATCAGGAGAGAAGAAATGCAGGAGAAACTGTGAAGAATTCTTTTAATGCCCCAGGAAAGCTGTGGAGATAATTAAGATGGGAAGAATAGGGCAGATGATCCCCCTTTCCCCAATGCTGAGGCCTGGGGAGCAATCACAGTAAGCTATCATTTTCTGCAGTTGTTACACTACAAGAACAAATAAAGAAACAAAGAGGGGAAGAAAACTTAACTCAAATATTGGAATTAAGAAGGTTGACAGCTAACCAAGTAAAGGACCTATTGTTAAAAACAATGTATATATAATTTAAATATTATGAAAAACACATGTATTGATTGTTAATTGATTAAAAACATTTAGTGGCCCAACATTAGCCTCGTTACAAATTAAAATACATGAAACACAAGTGGAAACCAATGTGACCCTACGCATCTCGGCCCTAAAAGGCCTCCTTCAGAGGTCCAGTATATTGTATACATACAGGTTCATGATACAACTTGTAACTATTAACAAAACAATACTGGACCAAAAAAAGGAGGTTTTTTCTAATAAATATAGAATGGCACAAGGCTTAAGGATGTAAGTGATGCCTCTTGTAGTACAGCCTTATGTCATAATCAAAGGCATACATGTTGTTTAGTGTTTCTATTGTATGCCTCCAGAGTTGCCAACCTCCAGGTGGTGGCTGGAGACTTCATGCTATTACAACTGATCTCCAGGTGACAGAGATCAGTTTACCTGGAGAAATTGGATACTTTGGAAGTTGGACTGTATGGCATTATGCACCAAACTCTTCCCTCCTTATGATCCACTCCCAAAGTCTCCAGGAGTTTCCAAACCTAGAGCTGGCAAACTTATATGCCTCCCAAATTTGGTCCAGAACATCCAGATACAAATAGCAGCTCAAAGTCAATGTAGCATTAATTGTGTGCTGATCAGGAGCCAAGTCTGAGCCCAAAAGGTTTCAGAACGGTTCCTTACAATAATAAAGTATAGTTCTATGAAAAAAGGTGACAGGAAAAAAAAAACATGGTCATAAATGCTCACAGGAAAAAAGTCCACATGGGAAAATGCCCACACAGAAAACTGCCCACATGGAAAAAAGCCCATCTATTAAAAAGCCCACACAAAAAGAAGTACACATGGGGAAATGCCATGTAAAGCACCATAGATATTTATAATTGCGGATAACCATTCATCTCCATTTATGAGAATGAACAGGTATGACCTATATTTTATATTGTTATTTTAGGATTAAAACATGTCATATTCACATGCAACAATTTGTGTAGTGATTTTATCAAGTATAATTAAAATAATTTTGCTATGTTATTAGTAAATTACTTCATTACTATACAAAAGTGGCCTGCTCAGGTCTTGAAAACCAAGGCCCATGCCTTCCTTGATTGAGTCCATCCATCTCATTGGGTTTTCCTCTCTTCCTGCTGCCTCTAATTTTTCCTAGCATTATTGTCTTTTCCAGGTACTTTGGATAATGTGACCAAAGTGCAATAGTCATTTTAACTTCTAGGGAGAGTTCAGGCTTGATATTATCTAGAACCCACCTGTCTTTTTGGAGGTCCGCGGTATCTATGTTGGTGTTATTGCTCTAAGACCAACTCCCAGAGGCTCTCTAGAAGGGAGAGACTCAGGTCTTGTGACCATAATTAGAGAAGGAGTTAAGAGTTACTGAGGCCTAGTTGTGGCCTGTTCCGTTAATTGGCTGTTGTGAGGGATGCCAGCCTCCAGGCGGGACCTGGGAATTCCCCGAAATTACAGCTCATCTCCAGGCAACAGAGATCAGTTCCCCTGGAGGGTGGATGCTTTGGAGGGTGGACTTTATGGCATTGTACTCCACAGAGGTCCCTGTCCTCCTCAGGCTCCATTCCCAAATCTCCAGGAGTATCCCAACCTAGATCTGGCAACCCTACCCCACACCCTCCAACAGTGGTCGGGGGGATCTGGCAACCCTAGCTGTTGTGTTCCAATAAACACAGTTCTTAATTACCACTACTGCCTTCAGTATTGATCCTTCGCTCCTTAAAGACATAACAGTATCTGTAAAACTCTCCTCTGGCGTTACATTTCAAATGGATCAACTTTCTTCCTGTCAGCTTTCTTCAGTGTCCAACTTTCACACCTATACATAGTAACAGGGGAAAACTATGGTATGAATGATCTTTATCTTGGTGCCAGTGACACATCCTTACACGTCAGAATCTTTTCTAGCTATTTGTGGCTGCCATTCCCAGTCTCAATCTTTTTCTAAATTCTTGGTTGCAGTCACCCTTCTGGTTTATGGAGCCAAGGAACAGAAAATCTTGAAGAATTTAAATTTCTTCATTGTCAGTCTAAAGTTGTGTATTTCAGTTCAGTTTCATAAACCTTGAATGGCATAAAAGTTGAGTATTTACCCAGTAGTCGTTATTTTTGTCTTCTTGATGTTCAGCTGTAATCCTGCTTTGGCACTTCCTGCTTTAACCGTCATTAGTAGTCATTTAAAGTCTTCACTATTTTCTGCCAGTAACATGGTGTCCTCTGCATATTTTAACTTATTAAAGTTTCTTCTTTGAAGGGATCTGTCATCCTTTCATCTCTTCTGTATAGTTCTTCAGTATATTGTTCCCATCTTCTCTTTATTTTGTCCTGTTCAGTTAATGTATTTCCACATTGACCTTTCAGCACGCCAAACGTGCTTTAAATTTTCCTTTGATTTCTTGGATCTTGTGGAACAGATCTTGTGTTCTTACTTCTATCTGAGACCTAGCTGGATTTTACTTATGAATATAAACAAGTTACCATGAGGCAATTCTGCCCTGTCCTTTTGGGGAAGAGGTAATGAAGATGTGACTTTTTGGAATGTGCCTTCAAGCAGTAAGACCTAGTATTCAGCAGGGCATGGGAGACTTTAATTTTCAACATTTTCTTCTGTTATAGTAAATACCGTCTCTCACCACATGAGGGAGCCTTCAAACAGCATATACAGAAGGAAAACCTGTGATGGTAAGATCACCTCATGGTGAGTTTATCACACCTAAAAATAATATCATTTGGATCTGAGCCAAACTGCCATAGCCCTGACAGCTGCAAGACATACTAAGGCAGAGTCCATGATATTCAAGGTTAACATCGAGCTTGAAGATGGACAGATGCATTGCTAAGCTGCTCTTACCTTTGAAAGGCTGAGTTCCCCACAGCTGAAGCAAAATGCACACAGTGGCATTCTGTATGGCTTATCTGGGCTGAACCAATCATGAAAGTTGGTCCTCTATCTATACTTATCCCATTATAATACTATTTCTGAAACCATTGTTTATTGAAATGGAAGGCAAAAAGAGGAAGTCAAGCGTACAACATACATCATAAAGCTTTCATTTGAACACAGACTTCATAAATAATTGCTGGTGCTCTAGAAGTACTGCAATCTTAAATGCATACTTTTTTAAAAAAGTAGCAATGCACATTCTTAGAAAAGAGCTTTTCAACACCATCTCCTTCACAATAATTAAATGGAGGGGGAGTAACCATTTAAGCTTTTCTTACATTTCTGACAAATAGCCTTCTCATTTGGTAAGTGCCAGCTTTTTGCATACCATTTATTTAAGCTTACAGCACTTAAGTGATCCTTCTGACATAGTCATCCAGGTTTAGGAATTGGAGACCATGTAATTTTATGCTTCAGTTCCAGCAAGTGTGATAGTGTGCTGATCTCCTTAATGGCAGCTTTCTAATAATGCAACAATAGACATTATACTCTTAGTTGGCAGACACCCACACACTGAGCCACCCACACTGCCAGAATCCAAAGCCCCATAGTAGTGTTCAGATGTATATTTTGAGAGCTGTAAACTTATTAAAACATTTACTACTAGTGTGAAAGGGGGTTCTAAGAATGTTCCCCCCTTTTTCAGCTTGTGCACTACCATTCACATTTACCTATTGCAAAGCCTAAGCAGATTCCAGAGCTAGTCTGGACTTTTAAATTTAATGTATTTGTAATGTTTTGTTTTGTACTCTTCTCTACTTTGATAATTGTCTATGTAGTAATTTATTCTTGTTTATTTATACTTGTTTTAAAAACTTTCCCTTTCCTGCTATGGTTCTTCTAGGGTTAATTCACTGTATTGTTTTATTGTCCCTTTGATTATACTGCTGCTTCTGGTCTCTATATTAGATATGCTGTCACCCTGCAGTATATATTATTATTATACTGTCAATCTTTTATATAGGCAACATTGACATGTATCCAACCATCCACAGACTTAGCGCAGAGTGAGACTGATTTGGGGCAAATCAGTGGACCATAGGGACAGTATAGGGGACAAAGTGTCACTCTGCCAACAGACATGATGAACAACCACCCATGTTCCTATTTTCTCCATTGTGGCCCCCACCTTACGGAATGTCCTACTTGAGGAAGTCAGAAGGGCTCCCACACTCCTGCCATTCTGCAAACTGTGTGAAATAGAGTTGTTCAGGAGTGCTTTTTGACAGAACTGCTTCCAAGTGAGGTTTTGTGGCTAGACCTGGGAGATTCAGATTAGGGGTGCCAGCTCCCAGCTCTTGATGGTGTGCCCCTAAAACTGGCACCAACCATCAAGAGCTTGGGTGTGATTTTGGATACCTGCCTAACAATGGTTGCCCAGGTCACATATGTTACCAAACTGGCATTTTTCCAGCTGCACCAGGTTAAGCAACTGGCTCCCTACCTGTCTTGCCCTGATCTAGCCACAGTAATCCATACAAGGATCACCTCCAGATTAGACTACTGTAACTCACTCTATGTGGGCCTGCCTTTGAGGCTGACTCAGAAACTCCGACTGGTACAGAATGCAACAGCTCAGGTCCTTCTGGGGTCCCTGTATACAGCAGACACCCATCCTGGACTGCTGGAGCTGCACTGGCTTCCAGTGGAGTACTGGATCAAGTTCAAGGTTCTCATGTTGACCTTCAAAAAAGGCCATTAATTTATTATTTTATTTTATTTTTTCACATTTATATTCTGCCCTCCCCGCAAACAGGCTAAGGGCGGATCACATTTCACACTAAAACAATATACATCCATTTGTAGAGTCCGCAGTATTGGTGTTGCTGAAATCCAAGGCTTTATAATCCAGGCTGCATAAGATGGTATCTTTAGCGGGGGGGGGCAGCTTTTTTCCTAGATGCCTGTCACCTCAGCCAAAGGTTTCGTGGAACAGCTCCATTGAGGACTGGTAACGGATCCCGCAGGTCCCTGATCTCACCAGGCTGGGGCCAGGGCAGAAAGGGCCCTGGCCCTGGTTGATGCTAAACTGGAGTCCCTTGGGTCAGGGACAACCAGCAGGTCTTGATCAGCAGAGTGCAAGGCTCTCCGGGGCACATGTGGGGAGAGGCGGTCCCCTAGGTATGTGAGTCCCAGGCCGCACAAGGCTTTAAAGGTTAATACCAATACCTTGAAGTGGATCCAGTTCTCAATCAGTAGCCAGTGCAATTGGATGAGCGCTGGCCAAATGTGAGCCCACATAGGAAACACAGACAGCAGGTGCACCACAGCATTTTGCACCAACTGGAGTTTCTGAATCAACCACAAGAGCAAGCCTGCGTAAAGCGAGTTACAGTAATCAAGCCTGGAAGTGACATTGGTCACTATAGCCAAATCTTGGGCAGAGAGGTAAGGGGCCAGCTGCCTGATCTGTCAAAGATGGTAAAAGGCAGACCTAGCAACTGTGGTGATCTGGGCCTCCATAGTGAGTGAGACATCACAGGACTCCACAGCTTAGAGGGGACATTGCTCTGGAGCCCTGGCCAGATTTTCTGGGGCATAGTCCGGACAGCCATACATCAATAGCCTGGGGTACTCCATTGCCCAGCTAGAATCAGCATCCAATAGGCCAGGCAGGGTATCTGCTGGTGCATTAGGTGGACGGTACACCAGCCAGATAGCCAAACTCTCCTTGAGCTCCCATGCCAGACCAACACATCCAACACTGGTGATTTAGGTGGACGGTACACCAGCCAGATAGCCAAACTCTCATCGAGCTCCCATGCCAGACCAACACATCCATCGCTGGTGATTTTTGGAGTGGGGAGCGCCCTAAATGGAAAAAAAAAGTATCTCAAATGAGCAATGCCACACCCCACCTGCCCGGTTGTCTGGGACTGGTGAAGGACTGAAAACCCAGTTGAGGCAAGTTGGTTCAGGATGATAGTCTTGCCCTCCCGCACCCAGGTCTTGGTCACTCACGCCAGGTCTGTATTGTGCTCTGCTTAGGATGTAGGTCTTATTATTAACAGAGCTGGCACTGAGCAACACCAGTGTCAGAGATGGGTAATCAATCCTAGCCCCACAATTCAACATTACTCGGAATGGGACATAGGTGGGAAGAGGTCCGAGCATTACCACATCTCCGATCTCTTCCATTCCATTTTGAGGAATACCTCCTAGTCCCACCGCTATATCTCCCCTGCCCCATTATCACTGGTATCCCCAACCTTCCGTGCCCCCTGCTCAACCGTATTGCCCTGGCTGGACCAGCAGACACCCAGTAGTGAAGGTCAGGGACCCACGTATCTTCAGGACTCTCTCTCCCAGTATACCCCCAGAAGAGCATTGTGCTCAGTAGATCAGAACTTACTGGTGGTCCCCAGCCCAAGGGATGTCCGGCTGTCTTCAACCAGGGCCAGGGCTTTCTCCCTGCTGAATAACATACATGTCCTGTGCAATGTTCCCTCTAAGCTGTGGAGTCTTGTGAGCAAAAAAATCTACTTTGTGAGCTACTGGCATTAAAGCTGTGTACAAGTGATTTGGCTAATGCATAAATTAAGTTTGCTCTGAAGCCATCCTTCCTGAGCTGAGACAAAAATGTGAGCCGGAGGCTAAAAAACTGTGAGCTGGCTCACACTAACTCAGCTTAGAAGGAACTCTGGTCCTGTGGGCCTTGATGCAGTTCCGCAGGGCATGTAAGGAAGAGATGTTCCTCCAGGCATTTGGCTGAGGACAGTGATGGTTTCATCCTCGTGGCACTCCCATCCCCTCCCCCACCAGGCAGCATTGGTACCAATGCTCCGTCTAAGCTGTGGAGTCTTATGAGCAAAAATTCTACTTTATGAGCTACTGGCATCAAAGTTGTGAGCAAGTAATTTGGCTACAGCATAAATTAGTGTGCTCTGGAGCCATCTTTCCTGAGCTGAGACAAAAATATGTGAGCCAGAGGCTAAAAAACCTGTGAGCTAGCTCACACTAACTCAGCTTAGAAGGAACACTGATTGGTACTACTGGAATTCTCTAGTGTCAACCTTTTGATTAATCAGTATATTTCAGTATATTTCATTTTAAACAATTTTTAAATTATGTATGTTCAGAATTTACTGTGTTGTACATACCCCTGAGTCCTGCCTTGGCAGGGCTAATGAAATACATACATACATACATACATACATACATACATACATACATACATACATACAATAACAGAATAGTTCAGGAAGGTGCTTTATAAAGGGAAAGAAAGAGACTTTGGATGATACCACTGTGTATAGGATGTGTTATCAGTTGATGCACATATTACCTTGTAGTTTCATTATTTTCTACTGATGCAATACCATTTTTCTTCATTACATCCACACTCTGTATCATGCCAGATAAAATATGCTATACTCCTAGTCCTAGAACATTGCTGGTTACATGTATACTTATATTGAGGGTATTGCAGACTATAAGTACAGTGAACAAAAGTGGGAGTATGCAATGGGAGAATTGGCAGAAATCACTGCCACCTCCTCTTCCAATAGAAATGTCATCCCATCAGAGGTGTGTTTGGATGTATGCCACTGTTACTGTTTTGAGACTGGAAGGGCAGAAGGGACTGGGTTAAGAAGGTTAACCCAGGTTAAGGCCTGGACAACTCAGTGGAATGAAGAGAAACTAAAACTCATCCCTGTCCTACTTTACACACATACATCCACACACACAAACCCAGGATGAAGGACCCTTGAAAAAGAGTGCACAAGAGGCTGAATTGGAGAGATTATGTTGCAGAGCTCAATCCATGTAATAAATTGATAGATTTTTAAAAATCTTCAAGCTGTCACAAAGCATTCCTGTCAGCAGTTTGCAGAAAGCTGGAGAAAACTTTTTGTGGAAATTGATCTTTGTTTTGAGGAGTTCTACAGGAAATGCAGATTTAGTTTTGAGTGATACTGTTATTTGTTTTTTGGGGGGTAAGATTCAAGGTGGCTGAAGAAAGTGCATGGAGTAAATGGTGGGCTGAACAGTGAAGATCTAATGGAACATAATTGGAATAGGCACAATTCTGGGGAACAGGGGCGATAAAGTATGTCTGAGGATAAATTCAGAAAGAGACCATAGGTAAATGAACTTTAGAGTTTTGTAGTAGGGAAATCCTAAACTTGCTGACAAGTGCGTAAGTCATTTTAGGTATAGATTACACTGTAACTGTCCTAGCCTATAGAATCAGTGGTGAGGAAGGGGAGTTTTGGGTTGTATGCTTAAATCTTTGTGTCAAAATATTCATTAAACGAAACCTCTAAAACTAAGGGCACAGAAACTGAACTGTATGTGCACATGTAATATTTTGGACTGATTCTTGTTTCTAATTGTAAAGGACTAATATCTTCTCTGTTTGCTGTCACTGATCTGTGGAATCAAACAGAGCATTTTATTTTTGGAACATCATTTTAATTTCCCTGTATCTGGAAAGTATCTAAGCTCCTCATAATCAAAAGTTATCTGGCCATCAAAAAACAGATGTTACAAATCTGTTCTAAAAACTATAAACATAATTTTCCTACCCAAATGACTGAAAAAATATAAAAATTATATGATATATTTCTTAAATTTAAGAATTACATCATTGTCCAAATACCAGTAAAAAAACACCCCTGAGGCTTGGATCCAAATAGCTATTCTGCTAATGAAAAAGGAAGGAGGGGTCCCTTTTAACCACCAGGAAGACTGTGCTAGGATCATAGGACCTGCATGGACAACATGTGTGATGGGAGCTTTAGAAAGGAGAGGGATTGTGTGAGTAGAAAGGCTGGCTGGCTCCAACCCTGAATCATTATGGGAACAAAAGTTCTTAAAGTTAACGTGTATGGTTACATCAAGAAGGTCTTAGAAGTTCAGCACCCTTGGCTGCCATTACCACTACTATTTTAATTAGCTGAAATACTTCCAATGAATCTATATGTGGATTAATTATGCCTGCAACTTCTGAAAAAAGCATCCCAGGAAATGTCAGTAACAACATATCTGTTGAATGTCCTTTCATTTGGGTTATAGCTTGGTTGTTCCCTTAAGCCATAATATTTTAAAAAGCAGAGTTATTCACATCTCTAAAGCACCATGCACAAATCTATTAAAGTGAGTTAGATTCATTCTAAATGAAGGGAAAAAAGAGCTGTGGGAATAGAGAGGACAGAAAATGCAATTCTGTCAGCATAGAAGAGTGGGAAGCATATATTGCTGTCTGGAAAAGTAGCCTAAACATTCTTGTCCAGACTCATGAAAATGCCAACCAAGGGATGTCTTATGTCTGAAGAAACCTTTCATGTAGTCTGGTAACTGTCCAGATAAAAGTTAAGATTCTGTTGAAGTGGTAGATTCTAAATTCAAATGTTGGCATTCATTTTCTTACTTTTTTTAAAAAAGAAAGTGGTTTATTTTAGCAAAATTAACTTTAAATAATTATTGTATTACTTATTCTAAATGGTTTCAAGCAAGGCTGTTCAGCACCCTAATTGGGGAGGCATCCCCCCCCGATTGTAATGGAGCTCAAGGTGTTTGGGAACAGGGTTGAGATGATGGTTACATGTCCCAGCCAATGGTATTGGAGACAGGACCAGCAGTTGAAGCCAGCTTCACCTCCCCCATGTATAGACTTTCCTATCTACTGCTTTGTGACAGGAAATGTAGGAGTAGCCAGTTGTCATGGGGTCAAACAGAAAACCAGGAGTTCATTCAGATTAGCTTGGAAGGAGGTTGTTTTGCTTGCTCCACATCTATATATCTAATAGCAAAGGTGCCCCCTGCATGTGGATATCTAAATCCGCACATCGGGGGCACCTGGGGACAGGGAGATTTTCCTGCACACCTGGGGCGACCCCCAGATGTGCAGAAAAATCTAAAAACTGTAAAAAACTATAGGGGGATACTGAAATCCCCCCAAAAGTAAAAGAGCATCCCCTGAGTATGCGCAGGGAACACTCTTGGAATGGCGGCGGTGGCAGGGGAGGGCTGGGGGGAGAAGGCTTGGCCTCGCTGCCGCCACTGCCACCAGCGGGGGAGGAAGGATAAAGTTTGGTGGGTCGACAAGGCCTCGCCATGGGGGGAAGGGGGGAGGGAAGGAGAAATTTCAGTGGGCCAGGAAGAGGGAAAGCTTGGCTGGCTGGCAAAGCCTCTCCAATGCCGCCGGGGGGAGGAGAAATTTTGGCGGGCCAGGGAGGCCTCGCTGCTGTGCGAGTATCGCGGGTCCCCCTTCTTGTTCCTTGGAAGAATTGGAAAGAACATTATATAAACAGGAATAAGCAAGGCCCTAATAAGCAAGGCATCAAGTTTGGCAGGCCAGCAAGGCCTTGCCGCCGCGGGGGGGAAGAGGGAAAGCTCGGTGGGCCAGCGAAGGGCCGGCAAAGCGCCACCACCACCTCCAGGGGAGGGAAGTTCGGCAGGCCAGCGAGGTGCCGCTGCCGCTGCTAGGGGAGGGGGAAGCTTGGCTGGCTGAGGTCTGGCCTCACTGTGGGTGCCAGGGAAGGGGGGGACAGGGGAGAAGGCTCACCTGTGGCTGCTTCTCCTGTGGAGCGTATCCCCCCCAGGAGTATCGCAGGTCCCCCTTGTTCCTTGGCAGAATTGGGAAGAACTTTATATAAACAGGAATAAGCAAGGTCCTAATAAGCAAGGCATCTAGGGATGAAGGAGGTTTCCCCAAGGTACCTCCTCAATGAATGGGCATCTAAGGATGAAGGAGGTTTCCCCAAGTCACTTCCTCAATGATTGTGCAGCCAGGGAGATGGGGGAGGGACATTTGGGGTGTCTTAGCTGAACTTTAATTGCTGCATAACATCCGTGGAAGACAGGAATCATGGTGCCTGTTGCTACCAGGGTGTTGTGTAGAAAAGGATAAACAAAGCTGACAAGTAATGTAAGTTTATAGAGCTGAAGTAAGGTTGCCTAAAGTTCTGACAGTCATCAGAAGTTTTCTACAAGGAGAGTGCCTACATTCAAAAGGAGAGGGTGGTGTTTAATAATTGTTCAAATCAGTCATTGATAAATCTCCTATACTGGTATTGTGTCTTCATTCTGAATTGCAGGAGGCACTGCTCACTGTTTCAGGGTGCCCCACCTGCCCCACGTGTTGCCTCATGCTAGATATACACTAATTAAATTAATCTAATTAATTTAAATATGCTAATTTAAACATTCCTACTTCATATTTCAACCCAACCCCAAATCAGTCACCAGAGTACCTTACAATAGTATGTAAACACCGGTAACCATGAAACAATCAAAACCTAATAAATAACAGTCCAATCCAACAAAATAGTGATCATCCTGGACTTTACTTTGCACTGACTACTTGACTACAGTTAATGGTATATTTCAAATTTCATCACTCCTGTTGATTCTGAAATAGTCTGTATATTAGAAAGGTGCTAGGATGATACTGCCTTGACCTGGATAGCCCAGGTTAGGTTGCTCTCATCAGATGTTGGAAGCTAAGCAGGACTGGCCCTAGTCAGTATTTGGATGGGAGACCACCAAGGCAAGCAGTGGCAAACCACCTCTGAACATTTCTTGATTTGAAAACCCGACAGGGTAACCATAAAATCAGTTGTGACGATAGCAAAAAAAGAAAGAAAAAAGGATGGTATGATTTGAAAACCCGACAGGGTAACCATAAATTCAGTTGTGACGATGGCAAAAAAAAAAAGGATGGTACTGCAAGGTGAAGCATAAGAAGTATGATATGCTTGACGTATCAAATTGTGGCTGGGCCTGCAGAAGCATGCTAGCAAGGCAGAGCTGTGGAAAGTTACCCTGGAGTCTCACAAAGAGTCTCTTCACAGCCTGCTTTCCATATGTTGTTGGTTGTGGGGGGGAGGCCTACAGCCAGTGTTAGTGTCGTCATCCTTGTGGAACTAAAGAGGGAAAACAATTGAACTACTTAAAACTGAAGCTATAGTTTAGCAATGTCTCTGATACAATGTTTTGTCCTGTGTATTTGAGGCTCTCCCAAGAAATTCATCTTGTTCGTTGGTTAGCATTCTCTTAGAGAGGCACGGTTGTGGTGAAGCATAAAATATGTATAAAGATTGCCATGCCCTGGTTTGGGCAGGTTTCCCCCCACTTTTGCAAGCCCCTTTCTGCTGCCAGCCAGCTGGCCAGCGGGAGGAACCCCACCTACAAGTGCCCCCAAACATGATATAATGTCACCCGGAACTGACCTCATCATATTGCTAACATCAGGGGGTTATGTTCTCGTTTTTGGGCAAAACTCTATGGTAAAATTGGGCTCAATTGGAGCCCCCCACCAAGTAGGACCTGGCAACCCTATATAAACTTGCAATGTTGTCTGCTGTATTTTTAAGCACATAAATGTGAAACATAAAACATGAGTGGCCCAGGATAGACACTTTCATGGAGGATTGTTCCGAAAGTTTGAAAAGTAGTTAAAGATTCTGGGGTGGTTCTTTGTACTTTTAGGTCATTTACAAGTGTCTTTGCTTCCAAAAAAACCATGCTAGAAATTGTCTGCTATCACAGGAAGCAGCTATATTCATTTACTATTTTTGTTTACTGTAGTATTTTTTCTTATATTATTGATTTTTTAAAATTCTCTCTGTTTTCAGGTGCTTGTATAAGTTTAGCCTTGTACCACAGAATTTGAGAAGTACCATAGACACTCCTTGAAAGACTAGATGTTTAAGAATTTTGTTTTGCTATTTTGCAGCTGGTGTTACTATGCAAACAGTGCTATAGCTACATCTAATGGCCAGTAACAACCATTACAATGCAAACAACACCTCCTTTCTCAGTGTTCAAAAACAAGCAAAACTGCACTGTTTAGAGTGGTCTTCAGGCAGGTCATTGTTGTTTGCTATTATAGTACTTGTTAAATAGTGGGTTCCATGGATCAGCAGGCTCGAGTCTACTGATTAGCTCAACTTTATTTGTGATTTCAGCAACAGCAAGACAAGACTCCAGAGCCTCAGCTCTGTTAAATAGCATGCAATTGCCACACCCAAACACACCCCACTTCCAGTGATAGGCTATTTATATAACATTACTACTAGATTGGTTACTTTCAGAATCCTGGCAGGCTGTTGTTCTTGTGCTCCAAGCTCAACCAGTCTCTGGGGTGATCCAATCAAGGATGATTCAGTCCCAATACATAACAGTACTGTAGTTTGTTGTTATAGTTTTTAAGACATTGTTACTGTTATGAGCTATTTTAAGAGAGCCAGTGTGGTATGGTAGTTAGAGGGTTGGATAAGGATCTGGGAGACTGAGGTTTGAATCTCCTCTCTGCCATGGAAGCTTACTGGGTGAGCAGGGCTATTTTTGGGCAGGAACGCACAGAAATGGAGTTCCAGCTGGCTTCAGAGTTGGCCATGCCCACTACAGCCAAAACCACTGCGTGTGTGGCTACAGAAGGAAGGTCTGGAGAGTGACCGCCTGGTGACTCTGAGGTTGGCAGGCCAGTGGGGGTCCTGAAAGGATTGGGGAGGCATTTAAATGCCTTCTCCAGCCTGTCCAAGGGCTGGCTTGCCCAGGCTCCCCGCAGCCATGGGGTTCCCAGGTAAGCCAAGGGAAGGCAGTTGAAACTGCTTCCCTTCCCCTCCAAGGGCTGGCTTGCCTGGGCTCCCTGCAGCCATGGGGTGCCCAGGTAAGCCAAGGGAAGGCAGTTGAAACTGCTTCCCCTCCCCTCCAATGGCCTGGCTTGCCAGGGCTCCCTGCAGCTGCAAGGCACCCGGGCAAGTCAAGGGAAGGCACAGGGGTATGGCCTAATATGCTAATGAGCTGTGCTGTTGCGGTGTGGTCTAATATGCTAATGGGTTTCTGCTATTGGGTGTGGCCTATTATGTTAATGAGTTCCTGCTGGACTTTTTCTACAAAAAAAGCCCTGTGGGTGAGGATTAAATGGATGAGAGAACAATGATGTAAGCCATGTTGGGTCCCTACTGGAAAGTCAATATGTAAGTAAAAAGTAAATAAATAAATAAATTTTGAGCAACCTTGGTCAATTAACTTTGAATGTCTGGTTAAAATAAAGCTTTGATTCACCAAATAAAAGGAGGAAATGTGTTTTACATGCTATGCCTATATAAACAATAGGATTTGACTATTTGTACATGCCGGAGGGTTTCGTTCATCATTTCATCATTTGCTATTGTCTATGAAAACATGAAATTAATGTTATATTGAATTATAATGCAATTTAGTATGCCTATAGGATTATAAAGAATTTATGAATATATGTATGCACAATTGCAGTATTCCTGTTGTCATTATTAGGCTAAGGCAAAGCAGAGGAGTATGGGAGCCTCCTGATTCCACCTCTGCCCCAGGTGAGGCTCAAGGCTGAGCTCGGCCTATAGGAAGGAGGAGGAGGCCAGGAGGAGGATTTCTCTAACGAGCTAATGGAGACACTAGGAATGGGGATCCAGGGAGAAGGCCCAACACGAAGATACAGAGAATGAGAGACAGGGAGGACTATCAAAGGGAACGCTTGTCAACAGTCCAGGGAGGGGTATGAACCAGCAACCCAGGTTGCACAAAAGAGGTTGTCTGGCAGAGAGGAAGAGGACTAGGGTTGACGAAACATTCTCCCCTCTCATTCTGATGCCTGGGAGTTCCCCATCATGGTCGTGATCAAAATGGTGTGTGGCGGCATTTCCCCGGGGGTAGCTGCGCATCATGACAGTTTGCAAATAATACTTCCTGGTTAGTCCACCAGAGCTAGGCAATTTCTTGGTACCAGTTTGGAACCATTTCAGATAATTGTATTGAAATATGAGGTTTTAACTCACTAGGATGGGAAAAGCTATCTTAATGGACTTAAGGACTTGAAAAATAAGAGTATAAACATTTGAATATATAAATATAATTTTTTAAGAAGCAATGAGATTTTGTTACAACAAATGGAAGCAGTGAAATCAAAATTGCCGTCTCTGTTCTTTAATATGGTTGGTATTACCTATTGCCAAATCCTTTAAAAAGGGTAAATTTCTTCATTAAAAAATGTGGGACATTTCTAATTACAAAAAACTCAACATTGACACTTGAAATATTCAGTTTCCATTAAATAGTAAATTGTGAACATTTTGGACATCGAGCTGCCAAAACAGAACACTCCTAAGCTCCATTCAGTTCAATGGATAATAATGAAGCTTAGGTATAGGAGTTTTTAAAAAAAGATTCTTTGCTTAGACTGGATAGTGCACTTTGAATACTGAAGAATAAGTTGCTAACAATCGTTAAGAGGGTTGCAAGGATTCAAGGGGAAATTTTGAACAAAGGGACCATACATATATGTTTGAGACTTCTTCTTATTTGATGTTGATCTAATTGCAAATGGAAGAGACTAAGACTGTCAGTTTGGTGTAGTAGTTAGAATGTTGGAATAGATCCAGTCAGCTTGAGTTTATTTTCTCCCTCTGCCATATAGTCCAATGGATAATCTTAGGGGAGTCACCATACCTCAGCCTAACTTACCTCACAGGGTTTTTGTGAGGATAAAATGCATGAAAAGGTCATATAAGTTGCTCTGCTGTGCTTGGAGAATGGGCAGGGAAAAAATAACAAAATTAACTAAAATTACTTAATTGGTTTAAGTGTTGATTACAACAAACATAAAATAACCACAAGTAATTCAAAATATTTAAGATTCACAGACATTCTTAGAGTCAAAATTGTCATGTATCAGGTTGCTTTAATCTGCAAACTGCCATAGCATTTACAATCTACCCACCTGTAGATTTAATATTTCCAAACACATGGCCATAATCATGCAGAGTTAAGTATGTTTGAATGAACTGGTTTCACCACTCTTAAGGCTGTCTAACGTTGTTGTATTGTGAACTATACTTCTTAAAAAAGCATTAGTTCTCCTGCATAAAAGTAACTCCAGGTTAGCAACCTATCACACTGGCTTGCCCATGTTTATGATTAACATGTCTTTATTATAAAAGCATGCAAGGATTACTCCATTCTGCAGGGCTAGCAAACTACATTGCTATTCTGCCTGTCAAATACCTCTAATGACTTGCGTATGAGCTGCTTTATGGATTGAAATACCATTTCTGGTTAATAAAATAGAGTGTTCTGAGACAGTTTGTCCTTTTGGATTGCCTCATTAACTTCTCAGGATTCTTTTTTACAGTTTATTAAAAATATCTGTCTATTCTCAGTCTAGATGCTTCCAATTGATTCAGATATTTACTGCAAAAATGATTCAGATATTTACTGCAATGGCACTGATGTGCATTATCACCATTACAACAAAATGGTTACCCACGAGTGTGTTCTTACCTTAATTTTCTGAGAACATTCACATTTTGCTCATTTTTGACATCATTTCAATGACCTGGAATTACTCTGCTGCAGCAGCACTGAACTGAAACTGAAGATGTCTAATAGCCACTGACAGGATCCCTGTTCTGTGGGTAATGACCTTATTGATTGATCAGGAATGCAGATCGGAGGATAGGGAGGCACTGTCCTCCAGAGAATGCGAAGGTTGCTCAAACAGAACAGAGGCCATTTGAGCATAATGGATATTTATAAAGTCAAGTGTCTTATTACCTAAGAGTTATATTCAAATCGTTTGATCTCCCCGTATAATTCTTTTTGCTATTTCTATATTTTCTATTTTAAAATAATTTTATATGGATTACAAACTAGGAGGAAAATCTATGGGCTAGAACCAGCCAGCTTTTTACTGGGAAAAAAGGGAAGTGAGGGTCCCCTCTGTCCACCAAAAAAGGACATGCTGGGAATCATGGGACCTGCATGAACAAAAGGCATGTGCAATAGGACAGAGTAAGGAAAGGAAATTAGGTGAGATAGAGTGAAAAAATCTGGCTGGATCCAACTCTATGCTTCCTAGGGAAGAAAGACAGTGGGTTGTATCTCACTGGCTTTTCTGATCAATCTTGTCCAATTCCTGTCTTCACTTTGGCCCCCATCATGCATGGCTTTTTTCTGTGTGGATTGCACAATACATGGCATAGTGTTTTTAGTGGTCCAAAGGGACAATTCTCTGTACTTTGACCAGCACAAGCTAAAGGAACAGCATTGTATAGACCATGGGAATAGCTTTGGGGTTTATTCTATGTTTTTCTAGAGGGGAAATAAGGAATCCATGAAAGGAGAATGTGATTCAAACTTGCACTGCAGAGAGAGAGAGAGGTGTAAAATGAAAACCTTCAGGGAAATGTCTTGTTGTACAGTCACACAGTCGAATCTACTCTTTGCAACCCCATAGACCACATCACGCCAGGCTCTCCTGCCTTCCACCGTGCTCTGGAGTTTGCTTAATTTCATGTTCATTGCATCGAGAACACTGTTTAACCATCTTAGGCTTTGCTGTCCCCTTCTTCTTTGACCTTCAATCTTTCCCAGCATCAGGGTCTTCTCCAGTTAGTGTTCCCTTCTCATTTGGTGGCCAAAGTATTTCAGCTTCACCTTCAGTATCTGACCTCCCAGGGGAACAGTCAGGGTTGATTTCTTTTAGGATTGACTGATTCGGTCTCCTTGCAGTCCAAGGGACTCTCAAGAGTCTTCTCCATTACCATAATCCAAAAGCATCTATTCTTCGGCTCTCGGCCTTACTTATGACCCAACTCTCGCAGCCATACAGTACTACTGGGAATAGCATTGCTTTGACCATATGGACTTTTGTTGGCAGGGTTATGTCTCTACTTTTTATTATGCTGTCTAGTTTGCCATAGCTTTCCTCCCAAGGAGCAGGCATCTTTGAATATCATGGCTGCAGTCATCGTCTGCAGTAAACTTGGTGGTGCTTCTTCAGGTGGTACCACATCCCAGCAGGCGTGAGATGTCATGAGTCCTTCCCACAGGTGATCCGGGCCCAACACAGCTGGCACTATGCATACCGTGGGTCCTCTGACATCTGGAAGTACTTCCAGACATTGGAGGTGAAGTGGGAAGTGGAACCATGCTGACCAGCAGCTTTGATTTCCACTTGAGCCTCCTCCTATGAGGAGCTCAGGACAGACACACCATCTCTTGGGGGGCATGAGAAGATTGCTGGCTGGGAGGAGAGGGTTGAGATGGAGGCACCCTGGGGTGCATCACCTCCATCTCTTCCTCCTCTGCCCCCTCCAGCATCCCCTCTTGTCCATCCCCAGAAGGCCTGTTGGAGCCTAGAGGACTGGAGCAGGGGGCTGGTGGGGGCCACCACCCAGCTCCTCCTCTAGTCTCTCCATAGCCCTCTGAGTCCATGAAGTGATCTCTGAAGATGAATCATCCCCAGAGATCGATCCCAAAGACAGCTCTTGCTACGCCGCTGAGCCTCAGCAGCAATGGCTCGAGGAGGGACTGCCTGAGCAGCTGACCCCTGCCCAGTGCCAGCACCTGTAGGCACCTCTGTTGGGGCCACCCCAGGAGCATCCTTCTTAGGGAAGAAAACCAGGTGTGGCTTCTTCATGGCACCACTTTGGCCAGAGGTTGGAGTGGTGCCAGGATGCTCTGCTGTGGTCCTGCACAGGGGTGGGAGGAAAACCGCAGTCCTCCCCCTCCCCTCCACCCCTCTGTTCTTTTCCTTTGTCTTGCCTCCAGGGCCTCTCTGTATTTCTTTCCTGCTGCTGCTCATGTCACCCTGGGCCAGACACTGACTAATCTGACTGTAGGTAGTTGGGTGTTTAGGAACCTAAGTAACTAACTGCACTGACACCTAAACCTGACAGAGCCTGACATCTTTTTAAGAACTCTTCCACCAAATATCTATTTTCATTTTCAAAGTACCCTAAGCTATCCTTTCCTCAGTTTTTTTTTTCCTTTTGGAACTGGACTGGTTTAAAACTTGGTGATCCTGCTTCTCCCTAGCTGAAGGTTTCATTAAGCTATCCTAGAGATGGAAACAAACCTTTTTGAAAGTGATTGTGTCTCTTTATTAAACTTCTCCTGGCTAATGTACTAGGACAAACCTGATTTCCTAGGAAGGAAATGCAGGTGTCTGTGAGATGAACTAAAAAGCTGGGGGTGACCCTAGGCAATGTGTAAGCACCAGCCTTCAATGAAGGTCAGGTGCACAGAACACTGATTTTTGTAAGTAGTTAAGCGCTGCTTTTAAGGAAACCCCTCCTCACCTCTTTTAATAGTGTCCTATTCTGGCCTAGTTAGGTATATAAACTAGAGCCCTACACTGGATTACTTATAGTTTAAAAACAAAAACAATTTCTGGACAGATCCTTATTGGACTCACCTATTTAAATCAATGGTCCTAACAAAATAGAAACACCCACCCACCCACCAAGCCTAAAAAAACCCTTTTAAGCCAACAAAACCCCCGATCTGTCTGTCTGTCTGTCTGTCTGTCTGTCTGTCTGTCTGTCTGTCTGTCTGTCTGTCTGTCTGTCTAATCTGACAATCAAACCAACAAACAGGAATCTAAGGCAAACACAGTAAATATCTATTAAACAGGAAACTGGAATAAAAACCACCAGAAATGCACCTCTAGCACTGTCTGACTGTATGTCTAACAAACAAACAAACAAACAGGAAGAAATCTATCTATAGAACCAGAAAGCTAGTAATAAACACACCATATCTATTGAACAGGAAAACGACCAAGAAAACCAGGGCACCAACAACACAATCATTGCTTGAAAGCCAGTCGAATCCGACTCTAGGGTTGCGGTGCTCATCTCCGTTTCAAAGCCGAAGAGCCAGCACTGTCCGAAGACGTTTCCGTGGTCATGTGGCCGGCATGACTAAACACCAAGGCGCACGAAATGCTGTTACCTTTCCACCAAAGTGGTCCCTATTTATCTACTTGCAATTTCTTGCTTTCGAACTGCTAGGTTGGCAGGAGCTGGAACTAGAGACGGGAGCTCACTCCGTCTTGCGGCACCCGGGTCTTGAACTGCTGAACTACTGACCTTCCACAGCCTGCAGTTCAGTGTCTTAACCACTTGAGCCACCGCAGCTCCTAGTAGAGCTCTCCTAGGAGAGCTGGTCCCAAAGATACATGGGTCCCAGAACATTTAGGGCCTTAAAGGCATCTGGATTGGGGTGGGTCGGCACTTCTGTTGCTATTAGATCTAACAGCAGTGTTTGGCACAGTTGACTGTGATCTGTTGACCCACTGCCTCGCCAGCATAGGAGTTAGGGGTACTGCCTTGCAATGGTTTTCCTACTTTCTCCATGGTCAGGGACAGAGGATGGCACTTGGTGAGAGGGTCTCCTCACAATACCCACTGGAATGTGGAGCACTGCAGGGGTTGATTTCTTGCCAATGTTATTACCTTCTATATGTGCCCCCTTGCCCAGGTAGTCTGGAGGTATGGACTGGGTTACCATCAATATGCAGATTACACCCAGCTCTGTTATTGGACGACCATCTCTCCTCTGCCCCTGGTAATCAGGCTGAGGCTTTGGAGGCGGTGGCTGGATGGTTATGGCAGAGCCATCTGAAGCTTAATCCATTGAAGACAGAGGTCCTGTACCTGAGTCAGGGGGTGGATGTGGGTATCAGGCTCCCCACTGTAAAAAGGATGCCTTTGGTGCCTGCCCAGAAAGTGAGGAACCTGGGAGTAACGCTGGATGCCTCTCTTTCCCAAAGAACATTACACTCCATGGATCAACATCTCCTGGTCTGAAGGATGTCCATCTTGCCTCGACCAGGGCTTTTTCTGCCCTGGCCCCTGCCTGGTGGAACATACTCCCCATTGAGATCAGGGCCCTGAGGGATCTTCTTCAATTCCACAGGGCCTGTAAAACAGAGCTGTTCCACCAGGCTTTTGGCTGAGGCGGCAAGCGTCCACATATGGCCTGCCCGAGGTGTCTGTCTCCTGTCTTCCATCCATTAATTATCTGACTATATTTATTTGTACCAATGGGCCAGATCACTCTCAAGGGTAGCCCTACATAGAGTGAGTTACAGTCGTCCAATCTGGAGGTGACCGTTGCATAGATTACTATGGCTAGATCAGGGTGAGACAGGTAGGGAGCCAATTGCCTTACCTAGGGTGGCCAAGTCTTACCTTTAGCTGGAGCAGGGGACTCCCAGCTGTTTCCCATAGTGTGCGCGTGTGTGTGAAGTGCTGGGCACGCTGGGGGTGGGGCCATGACTATCCAAGGGACAACCATAGAGTTTTCCCTCAGATGACCGTGGCCCCGCCTCCAGCATGCCCGGTGTGGTTGCATCACTTCCGGGTGACGTGCACGTTCCCCTGGGGGCCCAATCCGCCACCGGCGGGGAACGGGCTTCCCCGCCCCCTGGGGGGACTTGGCAAGCCTAGCCTGACCTGATGTAGCTGGTAAAATGCCAGTCTGGCAACATTTGTGACCTGGGCTTCCATTGATAGGGAGGCATCCAGAATCACACCCAGAATCTTGATGGTGTCAGTCTTAAGGGTACACTGTCAAGGGCTGGGAGTTGGCACCCCTGGCCTGAATCTCCCTGCCCCAGCCACAGTACCTCTGTCTTAGCAGGATTCAGTCTCAGCCAGCTCTGTTTCAGTCATCCCACCACAACCTCCAGCCCCTCAGCCAGATTTGTTGGGGTGTCATCCAGCTGACTGCCCATCAACAGATAATATTGGTGATATACTAGAAACAGATATAATAGAATATTGTTTCAGTGTTGATTATCTTGGAACCTCTATGGCTGTTACTTCATCTAGAATATATTTCATGAGTCCACGTCAATGTGCATGGTTAAATCTTTATTCTACCTTTCTTATAGAACTCCACCAATTTTACTTTGCTGCCAATTTTTGCTTGAAATCACCTTCAAATTATCTGTCAGTTGCATTTTATGCTATTGATAGCTTTAAAAGGGGTGAGACATTTTTATGGAGGAGAGATCTTTAAACAAGGCTGCACAAGGGAGTCCAATACAGCTGAGCCCGTGGGGCTTCAAAAGGAGCTTCCCAGGAGTGGGAAGGAGGCCCAGCAGACTTTGCAGCGATGTGTCTCCATCAATTCTGATGTGACATCATCACACCGTAATTTTGGGGTGATGCTCTGGTATTTGGGAAAACTGTGTGATAGATTTGGCTTCTACCACAGAGTGTTTGCCCAAATACCACATGCAGACTATACTACTTCAAACTCCCTCATTCTAACCCTCTCAATTAAACATAAGGTGAGCTCCTAATTAGTTTGCCTTGATGTTCTTTGGTGAAGTTCACTGAGAGCACCGTACCCTGTTGAATAGCTTTGTGCCTGTGTTAGTTAGTTCAAGAATTATATCATCTCATTTAGCAGAGAAGATGCAGTATCTCCTGGTGTCATGTTTGTTCTGGTCATTAAATTGACTGGCATGGAATCACTCACACTTTGGTCTAATTGTATGTGAAAACAGTAATATCCATGCAAACGGACATGTCTGGATTCATTTGGAAACAGCTGAACAGCTCACCAAAATATCAGCTTCCTATTCATAACTAGTGATCAGGACATGAGCTGAATCAGAAAGTGTCTGAACATAACTAGAGCTGATACGATTCAATGACAGCCATGTTAGTGTTGGAGATGTTAAAAAGACTATATTCCTATTAACTTTTGCAGCCTTGTTGTCTGATAAATAAGAGCTCCCAATGCTCATTTATTGACATATACAAAATAATCAAAGAATTCAACTTCTTGGGAATCTGAGAGTGGTTTGCCAATTGAATTACTTCTGCATTCAAAGGGAAATGATGAGCAATTACGATGCCAACCAAAACATTACACGAGATTTCCCCATAGAACGACTCGCTATCATTAATCCTATTCAAAATATTGATAAGCAACCAAGTAGATGGTGCAGTTCTGAAGCAAGACTTGATTAGGAAGTTAAAACAGCCAGGAACTTGCAAAGCAGAGAAGGCAATGTGTACAGTGGAACATTGGATATGCCAGAGGTGGGCATTTGGCTTGGACCCAGAGGGTAGCTGTGCAAGATAGCGTTGCCAACCTCCAGGTGACACCTGGAGATCTCACACTATTAAAACTGATTTCCAGATGACCAAGATCAGTTCCCCTGGAGAAAATGGCTGCTTTGGAGTGTGAACTCTATGGCATTATTCCCTGCTGAGGGCCTTTCCCTTCCCAAACCCCACCCTGCGCAGGCTCCATCCCCCAAATCTCCAGGTATTTCCCAGTTCAGAGCTGGCAACCCTGGTGGGGCCCCATGTATCTTGGAACGACTTATACATTTTTCCCCAAAAAAACAATTTATTAGGATATAATAAGAAACAAAAGATTCAAACATATATCAAACACAATTATATATCCTTCCCTCCTCCCTTTCTCCCCCCCCCCTTCTCGGCTTCCCACAGTGCTCCAACCTCCAGCCCAAATCTTAAATTTTCTTTATAACTCCTTTTCTCTTTTTTCACTTCCACAGGTAACTTATCTTTCAACTGTTATTCTTATACATTTATCTATTTTCTATTATTCTTTAACTTTCAATAATTCTCAAAGCAAAGTAAATTGTCTTTTACATCCCAGTATTTCTCCAAATAGTCTTTAAAGTCTTTCCAGTCTGCAAAAAATTCTTTTGCTTCCAAATTATTAAGTTTCCTTGTCATTTTATCCATTTCAACCATAAAAAGTAATTTTTTAATCCATTCCCGAATTTCAGGGATCTTATCTTGTTTCCAACATTGAGCATATGTCACCTTTAAACAGACAATTGTGATACCCTTTTAACTTCAATGGACTCCATCCAGTTTTAGCTTCTGTAGAATGCATACCTTATGTGTAAAACTCATTATTTTTAACAGAACAGCACAGAGGAAGAGCTTTTGAGAAAGCACCACATTTGAAACTGAGTTGGGAATCTTATTGATTAACCTTCCTTGTAAATGTAGCTTTTACTTCATTATTTTGTAATGCATGGCTGGGGAATCACTAAACATACAAATGCTTTGAGTTATTGTCAGTTTATGGATTTGTGATGCTCTGTCAACTTTGTTTTCATTCACAGAGCCATAAACACAAAAGATGTGTTAAAGGATTTCTTTCTTTTTTTCCCCCTTACCTCCTGGAAAAGCTTACAAATCTAAAATGATTCTGAAAACGTAGTTCACCAGTCCTGCAAATAATCATGGCCTTGCTTGAATTTACCAGAGGTATTCACACCGTGCCAGCCCAATCGTGTGAAAGCCAGAGTGCTGGTGTACTAGTCTCTGCACCAGTCCAAAGTATCTGGAAGTATATTGTATTTTGTTCTGTGACAGTCCAGGCTGTGCTGGGAGAGCATTTCACTGAATGCAGTGTCTTTGCTGTGCTTCCTTTCCTTTTGTGTCTGTGGACAAGTTGTGTGGTAAGGTTCAGCTGTTAGCCCGCAAGACCAAGACAGTTTCCTCTCCAGGCACTTACATCAGATAGGGTTGAGAAATTCCTGAAAATTTGGAGTGGAGCCTGGGAAGGGCAGGGTTTAGAGAAGAGATAGGACAGACCTCAGTGGGGTATAATGCTATACTGTCCACCCTCCAAAACATCCATTTTCTCAAGGGGAACTGATTTCTGTAGGTGGATCTCTATCCCCCAGAGGCTGATAACCCTAGGATCAGACAACCCAAAGCATCCAGTTTCATTACCTCTCCTTGTCCTCAGGGTGCTTGCCAATCTAATTAACATACCAATGAGCCCCCACTGAACATGTCTCTTAAGTTAGGGCTTTAATATCCTTCTCTGACCAGGCTTATTTAATTTCATACCTCTCCCTATCATAGTGTATGAAGCAGGCAATAAAAGGACTCAAGGCCACTTGGAGACAGTCCTCCAAATTCCTGCTTAGCTCAGCACTGCAGTGACCAGTTAATACCATACTGTACTTAAAGGGAGAGAGGGTGGGGCAGCTGTTCCATGAAAGTGCTGGTTTTTAGTAGCCAGCCCCATGTGCCCCATGACATCATGCTATTGCACCTACCCAATACTCTGGTGCTTTCCATTTTCACAGTGGGTGGAGGCACCTAAGACAGCTCCTAGTGAATGTAGGAACCAATCTTCTATCTTCCATGAAAAGAGAAGGCCTCAGCTTCACAGGATATGCACATGAAGAAAAATCATGTAGTGATTAAGTTTTGTTGTTGTTTTTTAAGTGTGACACTTAAGACTACACAAGTGTCTCCTTTTAAAGCATGCCATGAATATGCCTCTAGTTCATTCAAATAAATGCAGGATTCCTGTTGCATCATATATGACAACAGGTCTAAATCAAACTGGAACAAACAGCAAAAGGCTACTACTTTCAAAAAGAATTATTTCCTGTTCAGTATTATGATTTGCTGCAGACCAAAAAAAAGTCTTTGTCAAAGAAGCTTTATGTGGCTAAAGGTTTGATATGTTATTTGTATAATAAAGTCAAGTTTAAAGGCTTCTTATTTGTCACTCTGGAAAAAGTATAATGACACTTTGAAAAGGTATGTGATTACTAGAAAGAAATTGTAGCTAAAGCTCCAGTAATCTCATTTTATTTATTTTTTTAAAAAATAGTGCATACCATTTGTTTACTGCCATCTTTAACCGAGGCTGATTAGGGAAATATATAAATATTAGGAAATGTAGATTTGACAGCTTTCATTGTTGTTTGTAGAGCATAACATGTTTCTAATCTGGAAGCTAAAGATAATACAACTCAGAATTTAATTTAGGATTCATTTCAGTGGAAAGATAGATTAGACAGCATGAACAAATTAGTTATTGGCAGTGTATACTCATTTTCTAATAGTGCCAAGCTCTTCCTATAACCAATATAAGAACTCTGGAATTCAGCTACTCATTACATTTTTTAAACAACAAAAATTAAACAGTCAATTTATTACAAATAATTGAGACATTCAGGAATGATCCCAAGAGGGGGGTGGGGAAATCAGATACCATATAGAACTTAAAAAACAAACAAACATATTTTTGGTGTAAGATAAAATGTTGGAAAGAATTAGTGCTTTAAGAACATAAGAAGAGCCCTGATGTGACAGACCAGCATCCTGTCTCACACAAGGGCCTCCAAGTACAGACCAGCATCCTGTCTCACACAAGGGCAAACACGTAGAACATAGAGGCTGAGGCCTTCCACGGCTGTTGCCTCCAAGCACTGGTTTTCAGATAGGACTGCCAGATCTCCCACTAAAGTGGGTAGCAGCCCCTGACTCCTGTCACTGAAAAACACTGTTGCACCAGAAATGGCATCATGTTGTCAATGGGACAGTGACCAACGATGAGCCTATGCTCCACTTTTGGGTTGCGTGCCAGCCATCAGCTGGCAACCTTTTATTTAGAAATTTACTGCATCTGAATGTGGAAGTTCCCTTTAGTCACCATATCTAGTAGCCACTGATTTACCTTGAAGGGTTTAGGGAATCTTCTGAGATGACCTGTACCTGTACAAAAGAGACAGACTTCACTTGAACCAAAAGTGAACCAGACTGCTGGTAGGTAATATTTAAAAAGTGACTGGGCAGCTTTTAAACTAATCCCAAGGGGAAAGACAACAGGAACTGGCCTGTGGAGCCTCCAGCTCAGGACAAGTCAGTCCAAAGGGATGACTGCATAAAAATTCAGGGTAATATTGATAGGTGCATAATAGAGCTTAGGAATGAGGGTAGGATGGCGAAGGAGGACCATGTGTGGCAGCAAAGGAGACAAAGGAGATGAGGGTTGCTGGAGACTGAAATAATTTACAGGCCTTTATATGCCAATGCTAGAAGTTTCTGAGCCAAGATGGGGGAGCTCAACTGCTTGGTGTTCAATGACAATATATAGGCCCCTGCCACACGGCAGGGAAAACACCCATCAAAGCGCAGCTAAATAGAGCTGCACCAAAATAGAGACGCGCGGGCGGGATCCCATGGATCCCGTGCACCGCGCACCATTGCTCCCCGGCACAATCAGATGCTGGGGAGGAAGAGTCAGGGGGGAGGGGGAGGCTGCCGAACTGCACATGCATCGCCATGCGCAGTTCGCCCGGGGGCCAGGATGCGCCGGACCAAGGACGCGCCGGCGATCTCACGGCCCGGATTGAAGCGCTCTACACCGAAAAACCACCTAAGTAGGTGGTTCTTTTTAGTGCGAGTTTTCGGGCGGGAGGGACGGATCGGGGATGGGCAGGCAACGATTCCCAGATGTTGCCGTGGGATCGCGCCCGTTTGCTCCGCTCTCGATCCGTCTCGCTCCCGGCCCAAAACCCCTAGTGTGAACAGGGCCATATATCAGATATCTCAGAAACATATCCCTAGGTATAAGCTCTATAGGCAGGACTGAGAAGGACAGGTTGGGAGAGGTGTTGCATTCCACATCAAAGAGGGCATAGATCAAATAAATTTGAAAGCATCAGAGGAATTAACTCCCTAACAGAAGCAATATGGGTGGAAATATTATGCCCTACATAAAAGTAGGGGTATATTATTGCCCATGTGATCAAACCCTTCAGGCTTAGCTTGAGATGGAGAAAAAACTATGGAAAGTGACTAAAGAAGATAATGTTATGATACTGGGAAACTTCAACCACCATCACACTGACTGGGTAAACATGCACTCAAGTCATTCTGTAGAAATGAGATTCTTGGACATCATAAATGACTGGGTAATTGAACAGTTGGTAACAGAGCCAATCAGAGGTGTAGAGATATTGGGCTTGGTTCTGAGCAGGTCACAAGACCTGATGAGTGATGACTACACCAATTGGACACCTGTTGTTGCACCAATTGGACACCTGTATATGTATTACTAGAAGAAGAAGAGGAGGAGGAGATTGGGTTTATACCCCGCCCTTCACTACCCAAAGGAGTCTCAGAGTGGCTTACAAACTTTCCCTTCCCCTCCCCACAACAAACACCCTGTGAGGTAGGTGGGGCTGAGAGAACTCTGACAGAAACTGCTGTTTTTCAAGAACAGCTGTGCCAGAATTATGGCTTGCCCAAGGTCATCCAGCCAGGTGCAAGTGGAGGAGTGGGGAATCAAACCCAGTTCTCCCAGATTAGAGTCTGCACACTTAACCACTACACCAAACTGGCTCTCAATTATTGTTGTTATTGATTGATTGATTGATGGACTGATTGATTAAATTGCTGGGTTGCCCAATCCCTGAGTACACAGGGCTCTGGGAAATTTGATGTTGTTGTTCAGTTGCACGATCGAGTCCGACTCTTCGCGACCCCATGGACTAGCTCCCGCCAGGCCCTCCTGTCTTCCGCCGTCCTTTGAAGTTTGCTCAGTTTCATGTTTGTTGCATCTATGACACTGTCTAACCATCTCATCCTTTGCCATCCCCATCTTCTTTGACCTTCAATCTTTCACTGATGAATGTGGGGAAGATGGCAGAAGGTGTAGAGTGGGAGAAAAGACCTCAATGTGGGCAGGGGAGGGGCCTCCAAGGGGTGGGAAATGGGAAAGGGAAAATGGAGGAAGGAAAAAATCCAAGGGAATCTGTCTGCTTTTGAATTTTACTTAAAACATTGAAGTGAGGCTAGAGGAAGGACTGCATCAAAAGCATTCTAAGATACCCCAAGGAAACTGAGTGGAAAGTGAACTGAGCACTGAAGAGGTGGAAACAGTGCGGAAGAAAAAGAAAGCCCGATGGACATGCACAGTGACAGTGGGGGGAAATGCAGAATGGGGGGGGAAGACACTGATGCACGGTGAAAGCGAGGGAAAAGACCAGTGCATAATAGGCCAAGGATATATTTTATCTCACTATCTCTTCAATCTATATTCAGTTCTTATCATGAGGAAAACTGGATTAGATTTAGATGAAGGTGGAGTGAAATTTGATGGAAGGAACATTAACAATTTGAAATATGCAGAGGACAACATGTTACTGGCAGAAAATCATGAAGACTTGAAATGAGTACTGGTGAAGGTAAAAGCAGAAAGTTCCACAGCAGGATTGCAGCTGAACATCAAGAAGACAAAAGTAATGACTACTGGTGAATTACACAACTTCAAGGTTGACAATGAAGAAATTAAAATTGTTCAAGATTTTCTATCCTTTGGCTCCAACTAGGGTTGCTAAGTCTTACCTGTCTGCTGGCTGGGGGCTCCTGACTTGTTCCCAGGGTTTTCTGGTATGTTCATTACAATGACATCACCCAGAAGTGATATCATTGCGCTGGGCACATTGTACAGAAGATGCTCTAGCATTTGGCTATAAACTCTATGGTCACCTTAGAATTTTTAGCCAAATGCTAGAGCATCCCCCTGTGACGTGCCTGGCATGATGACATCATTGTGCTGGGCACATCAGGCATGGCAGGGCTCTTCGGGGGGGGGTTTGCCCTTCCAGTCAGCTGGCCAGCAATGGATTGGAGGCCCCAAAATCAGAGGAACCGTGCCCCAATCAGGGTTCAGGCTATCAGGCTCCATTTCTGTTCCTATTATGGTCTTTGCACCTTGGTCATTGTACCTTTGAATTTTACTGTATTTAAAAGAAGATATCTATACCTCTTGACCAATGCTCCCTCTAAGCTGTGGAGTCTTGTGAGCAAAAATTCTCCTTTGTGAGCTGTTGGCATTAAAGTTGTGAGCGAGTGATTTGGCTACTGCATAAAGTAGTTTGCTCTGGAGCCATCCTTCCTGAGCTAAGAAAAAAATGTGTGAGCCGGACACTAAAAAACTGTGAGCTACTTCACACTAACTCAGCTTAGAGGGAACACTGCTCTTGATAAAGGTTTTGTTCCGAAATGGCTCATATAATTGGCTGCACCACCCTTGAGAGAAGAGAAACAACTGGAGTGGCATTTATGACGCCTTCATTGTGCCTTTAGAGAAGAGAATAATAGACTGAGGTGGCTTAATTGTCACCTTCATTGCATCTCCTTTAAAACTCATATTCATTGTCAGCTTTATACTTTATAGAGTTTGTAGTTCATATTGGGTTAAATATATTTGTAATTTCTTGTGGAATCGTTGTGAAATCTTTGTAAAATTTTATAATATTCATGTGATTGTTATGATCCTTTATTTCTATTAGAGTGTAGTTTCATGCATTGATGACTGGTATTTTTTGTCTCTGGGGAGTTGTTCTTGTTTTTTTGCCTGTGACTCCTCCTCATTCCTGTTTGTTTAACCCATCAGGGGGTTGGCAATCCTAGCTCCAACCAAAAGGGAGACTGCAGGCAAGAAATAAAAGGAGATTGGGATTGGGAAGCACAGCCATGAAGGAGCTAGAAAGGATTCCTCAGTGTAGGGATCAAGTTAGTACGTGCGATAGTATTCCCCATTGCTATGTATGGGTGTAAAAGTTGGATAATAAAGAAAGCTGGCAAGAAGAAAGTAGATTGATTTGAAATGTAGTATTGAAGGAGAGTTTTATGGATATTGTGGACTTCCAAAAAGACAAATAAGACCAAATCAAGCCTGACCTCTCCCTAGAAGCTAGAATGAGTAAACTGAGGCTATAGTATTTCGGTCACATGATGAGAAGACAAGAGTCACTGGAAAAGACAATAATGTTAGGAAAAGTTGAAGGCAGCAGGAAAAGAGGAAGACATAACATGAAATGGATTGACTCAATCAAGGAAGCCATGGCACTGACCAGGTGGGGTTTTTACCCCAAAGACAATTGAGAAGCAATGTAAGGAATATTTTGAACACTTTGGAATTTTACGAAGCTCATCCCAAAAAGCAGATGGCTTTGTTGTTCCTAGATGCTGAAAAAGCATTCGACAATTTAAGTTGGAATTTTTTATTGAAACAATTATCTTCTTGGGATTGTGGGGAGATATTCTATCAGATGATTAAAGCAATATATGACAAACAACAAGCTAAGGTTTTGTTTAACGGAGATTGTACACAAGTTTTTCAAATACAGAAGGGGACAAGGCAGGGTTGCTGTCTCTCCTCATTGCTTTTTATTTTCGCAATATAATTACTTAATGATATTGTCATGATCTGTGCAGGACTGGGAGCAGGGCTTGATGTGGCCTGTTCCCAGGAGAGACCTGCATGGCAGTGAAAGCTGGCAGTCTACAGTCCCCATAAGGCTTAGCAACGGGCTATAGCCAATCAGAGAGGAAGATTCTGTGAGGAGACTGTTGAACTGTGTGAGGAGGTAATTCTTCACCCTTAAGTGTGTAAGGGTAAGTTTTTGGTCTCTCTCTGAGGCCTGGTCTGGGGACAGGCTGGTCTGGGAGAGAGGAAAATCTCCACTGGGCTCTGTGTGAGTGCTAGGCAGGCTGTGGGCCTGGAAGTAGAAACAGATAGCTGCGTTAGATTATGTTTATTTTTCCTTTCACACTGTTATGCCCTTTTTACACACCTTGCCTTGTCTTGTTTTCCATGCCCCAGTGTTGCTTTTAATAAACCCTTTTTGCATTAGAATTACTTAATTATATGATAAAAGAATATTAAAGGAGAAAATTTTAAATTACAAGCATACGTGGATGATCTTGTGTTTATTTTAAAGGAGCCACTGAGCTCAATAGATCAGTTACTCCAGATGTTAAATATATATGGTAAAGTGGCAGGCCTGAGAGTAAATTTTCAGAAAACCAAGATACTGACTAAAACTTGTACAAAAGAAACTGATAAGAAATTACAAGAGAGGTCTGGAATCAAAACATGTAAAAGTATTAAATATCTAGGGATTGTTTTGACAAAAAAGTGTAGCTCACTTTTTGAAGATAATTATAAGAAAACTTTGATTGAGATCAAAAAAGACTTAGAAAAATGGAGAGGATTGCAACTCTCCTTGTTGGGTCGTATAGTGACAATTAAAATTAATATATTGCCATGCCTCATTTTTATCTTCCAAACTATTCCTATAGTTAAAAATAAGAATTTTTTTCAAGAACTAGAATTTTTTAAATCTAACTTTATATGGCAAGCCAAGAAACCTAGATTTAAATCTAAGTTGTTGCAGGAGAGAAAGGAGAAAGGGATCTTTGGCTTACCAGATTGGTACACATACTATAAAGCTACAGGGATGACATGGATAAGAGAATGGCTTATGTTATCTAATGTTAGACTTTTGAAAATTGAAGGCCATGATTTTGTAATAGGCTGGCATGCCTCGATATGGTATGACTTAGAACAGAAATATTTTAAACAACATACTTTATGAAGTGCACTTTTGAAAGTCTGGAATGAAGTTAAATGTTTATATACCAAAATTCCAAGATGGATTTCGTCCATAGAAGCACTTACAAAACCAATGTTATGTAATTTGGAAAAGAAGTGCTGTTATGATACTTTGTTAGATGGTAATAATAAGTTAAAATCCACAGAAGTGTTGCTAAATCAAGGTATTGAATTGACATGGCTGGAAAAATGGCAACTTGCATCAAGATTTAAGCAAGATGCAAAGAAAGGTTTTTATAAAAAGCCAACTGTTATAGATAAGATATGGTTGAATTCTGGGGGAAAGCTGATAAGAAAGTTATGCAATATTCTGATGGAGAGGAAAATGCAGGATGAACTGACCAAAATTGCAATGAATCTGTGGGTTAAGGATTTAGGACATGATATCGAGTGGGACAGATGGGTTACAATCTGGAAAACCAATATTAAAATTACTAATTCTACGTCCTTTAAAGAAAACATCTATAAAGTAGTGAATAGATGGTATTTATACCTATCAAGATTATCTAAATATTCCACAGGATCATCAAGTATATGCTGGAAATGTAAGCAGAATGTGGGCACTTACCTCCACATGTGGTGGACTTGCGGTAAGGCACAATCCTATTGGTTGATGATTCAAAAAATGTCACAGGAGATTATCTGATCTTTAATATCTCTTAAATCAGATCTGTTCCTCCTAAATATGATTCCAGATATATATGGAAAAGCAGATAAAATAATACTGATTCATACATTAACTGCTGCAAGAATTCTATATGCGAAATATTGGAAGCTGGACAAGATTCCCAATAGGGTAGTGTTTATATATAAACTGTTAGTTGTTGTGGAAATGAATAAACTGTTAATGGTATTGAAATGGAAAGAAGAAAAACTTTTTGAAGATACTTGGTCAAAATTGTATAAATGGATAAAAGTCAATAGCTGAATGTTTAAGCAATTATACTTTATTTTCTGTTAATTTAAGCCATGCTGTTGGAAGGTTCTCACAAAATGAATGTAATTTTCACAAAATTTATTCAATTTTTGAAAAAAAAAAGTGGAAAAGTTAAAAAAAAGGAAGCCATGGCACTCAGTTTGTGAAACTTGAGCAAGGATGTTAACGACAGGGTATTTTGGAGAATGTTAATTAATAGGGTCACCATAAGTTGGAAGTGACTTGATCTTACTTAATACACACACAGAAAAGGGACTGAAAATAGAACAGCCAATATTATAATGTCCATGTATAGGTCAATGGTGTGGCTGCATTTGGAATACTGTGGCTCCGGTCACACAGGCAGGAAACTGCGGGGGGAAGCGTGGCTGTTTGCCCCAGGGCAAACTAACGCGCGGTTAAGCGATCAGACCTCCTGTGGAGGTTCTGTGGAGGTACCGTGGAGGTTCCGTGGGTAGGGAGAGGTGCCGATCACAGGACACGCCTGTGCGCAACGAAGAAGTGTGCGGTGCGGCAAACTGGTTTTCTTTTTTTGTGTATACGACGAATGCGCATGCTCCGTCGGGTGCGTGTGCGCATCCACGGAGACTTGGGGGGGAAAACCTTTTTCACAAGGGGACATGGGCAGGTGCCAGATGCCACCGGAAACGCGATCAGACGCCCGCCCTTGCCCCACAATTTCCGGAAACTAGTACCTCCGAGGTACTAGTTTTTTGCTGCGTGTTTGCAGCAGGAAGCCTTGGTTGTGCCACGGAAGCGCTACGCTTCCCAGATGTGCCAGTGAGATCACGCCCGGAAAATCCACCCGTCTTCCGTCTCTCTTGCGTGGCTAATGTTCCGTGTGACCGCAGCCTGTGTACAGTTTTGATCACCATATCTCAAGGACATTGCAGAGCTGGAAAAAGTACAGAGGAGAGCAAACAAGATGATTGGGGGTGAAGCACCTTCCCTATTATGAAAGGCTGAAGAGTCTGGGATTCTTCCGGTTAGAAAAGGGATGACTAGGAGGGGGACATGATAGACATTTATAAAACTATTCATGGGGAGAGAGTTGGCAAAAAGGACTTCTTCCACTCCCAAGAAGTCATGGGCATCCACAGTGAGTGATTAAAATGTGGAATTTGCTGCCAGAGGATATAGCGATGGTCACAGGCACAGACAGCTTTAAAAGGGATTAGACAGATTCATGGAGGATAAGTCTTTAAGGAGCTACTAGTCATGGTTACTGAAGGGAACCTCCACGTTTAGAGGTAGTAAACTTCTGAATACCAGTACCAGGAGGCAACATAAGAGGAAGGCCTTGGCCTCTATGCCTGGTTGTTGGACCTCCAGAGGAACTGTTTAGCAAGTCTTTGAGATGGGATGCTGGACTAGATGGACCACTGGTCTGATCCAGCAGAACTTTTCTTATGTTCTTGTGTTCTTATGAATCTCCATGAATCTGTCTAATCCCCTTTTAAAGCCGTCTGTGATTTTGGCTTCCCTGCCCTGGATGGCCCAGGCTAGCTGATCTCATCAGATCTTGTAAGCTAAGCAGGGTTGGCTGTGTGGTTAATACATGAACCGGAGACCATCAAGGGATTCTAGAGTTGCTACAAATAGGCAAGCAAAACTGGACCAGCTCTGTTCATCTTTTGCTTTGAAAACTCTGGAAGTGTCATCATAAATTGGCTGAGACTTGATGGCACTTTCCACCACCATGTCTATGGCCATCACTACATCATCTGCTAGTAAATTCTACATTTTAATCACTCATCGAGTAAAGAATTATTTCTTTTGAACAAAGTAAAATGATCTCTTTATCAGACTGCTGTGAACATACCATATGGTATAAGTCAACTGTTTTATAGCTTCTTAATTTTATTTACTTTTTAGGGTTTTGAACAAACATTTCAGTAGTAGGTTCTCGCGTTCAGCAGAAAACATTGGTCTACTTACTGTCTTTGAAAGAACTGTTTGTTTATACCTCGTTTTGCAATAAGGAAACCATAACAAGTCAGTAAAAAAGTAGTTCTTATATCTAATTAATTTGTTCACCTTTGCCAATATATAGTGGGCTGAGTATGGTTTCTGTGGGGATTTGTGTGGTCACAGTTGTCAGAGTGCATTTAAAAACAATCTTAGAATGCTTTTTTGTATCTAATGTGGGATTTGTTTCTGGTTTCATTAAAATGATTGATGTATGTAACATAGGGGAAAGCTATTTTGAATTTAGATTACTGTCCCTGAAAATATAGCTGTCTAGTCTGATCCAAAGGATTCATCCCCCTCCTTACTTGTAGTTGCAGTTGATGACTATTGCAGCGTTCTTTCTCACCACTGCCAGCTCCATTAACACAGTTCAAGAGACAGAAGAGTTTTGGCATGCTTCACTGAGGGAAGAAGACCCACAAGTTCCCCATACATTGAACTGTTGTTGAGGAAGTGAAGTTGGATAGCATTTGTATGTGATCTTTCCACAGCTTTTTTAGCTTGTGTACTACCACTGTGTAGATCAGGGATGGCCAAACTTGAATAACATAAGAGCCACATAGAATAAACGCCAGATGTTTGAGAGCCACAAGACATGAACACACATGTTTTAAATGAAAAATATGCAGATTTGTATATTAAATTAAAGAGACAAATGCCTTCTCTGAGCCAAGCCAGTCTTACAATGTGGTGGAGCTTGGAGAACACATTTAACTTTAGATGGGGAGGGAGGGGAAAATGATAGAAAGAAAGGTGGAAATAAAGAAAGTGGAAAGAAAGCAAATAGATGGGGGAGGAGAAGGGGGAGAGGTGGAAAGAAAACAACTTTAAATGTGTCCTCCAAGCCCCCCCACGCCAGCTGGCTTGGCTTGGAGAAGGGATTTAAAGAGACAAATGCCTTCTCCAAAGTGGCCGGTGTGTGTATGGGGGAACTTTGAGAACACATTTAAAGTTAAAGTTGCTTTCTTTCTCTGCTTTCCCCTACCTCATGCCTACCCAGGGAGGGGAACACTGGCTGGGGAAGGGAAGACCAATTGGGGAGGCATGCCTCCTCTTTGCTTCCCCAGCTGCCCTGCTGGGAGCTTCACAATATGTGTGAAAGAGCCGCATGTGGCTCCTGAGCCACAGTTTGGCCACCCCTGGTGTAGATCTTCTGTTGAAAAATATGGGAGAGAGATTGGGATGCTGGTACTTCTCACAAACCTGATGAAATATCTGTTTCTGGCTTTGCTTCTCCATTGAGTGAATTGGTCCTCTTGGGGTGTTTTGTTGTTTTTAAAGCAAGCTTTATTTTTAATCCATGTAAAAGAGAGCTTTAAAAGTTTCCTCTAGAAAGTACTAGATCTAGAAGTACTAGACAGCTTTGAATGTACCAGATGTGACAGACTGGTCTTGAAAATGGTGCCCCTAATCCATCTGAAGTTAATAGTGACTATGGTGCATTGAAAACTAGTAGTGCAAATTAACAGGGCATGATTAACTGAGGCAGTGTTACTTTCAACAGGAGTTACAGCGTGGTCCTAAGCATGCTTACTCAGATTGGATTTATTCCTGAGGAAGTGTGTTTAGAATTACAATGCTACCCACAACTACATTTTAAGCAGCGTTAGGGGCAATGGGACCCCGTGGCCTATGAAGAGGGCTGCTGATTGAATCTGCGGCCTGACTAGAGGCAGCTTTACTCCCTGAAAAGGCATTCTGGAAGACAGAATAGTTCCTGAGGGTCAGTTTTCACAAATCAGAATTATAACATTTGGTCCGGGTGTGCTAAATTTGTCTTGGCCAGCTCTCATCTGTTGTTGAAAAACAACACAGTCATTTCCAAATCCTCTATCATGTAAAGATACTTTGGGGGAGGGGGGATGTTTTCTTTGTCTCACTGTTGCTTCAGTGAAGCTCTGAGATGCACTTGCCTGAGATCATGATGGCCAACTCTAATTTGGGAATTTTTTGGAGATCTGGAGGCAGTTCCTGGGGGAGGAAAAGGCTGTGGGTAGGAGGGAAATCAGCAAGAATGTGATGCCATAGAGTCTGAAGTTGCTGTATGTTCCCAGGGAACTGATCTCTTTAGTATGGAGATCACATTTGCAGTTCAGAATTTCAGGACCCACTGTGAGGTTGGTAGCCCTACCTGAGATCTGCAAAAAGGAAATGCATTTTCCCAAATTCTCTGCACTTCAAGGAAATGGAAAGCACAGGGAAAGGTGGGAGGAGAGTTTTTTTCTGTACATGAGAGGCTAGGGCATCTTCCAGAACAGAGAAGGGGTTACTCGTGGCAAGGTGGATATATGACACTTTGATTTTTGACTCAGAACAACATAATGCAAGAAAATAACCTATCCAATTATTTTTAAATATATTTTTACAAAAAGCTGGCATATTTTCAAAAGGACAGGCAGAACCCTATATATCTGCATGAAGTCGGTGTATTTATGTCCAAATCGAAAAGCAGGATTATTTGTTTTCACTGTGGTGCAGTCATTTGAATCACCAGATGGACATAGGTATTCCTCAAGTTATTTTTTAAACCCTGTGAAGTGCTATAGCTCATCCTTAGCTATTCTGAGTTGTTGGGAAGTACAGTAATTGCAATTGGCAATTTAGCAAAGATAATTTGGATGATTTAATGAGTTCATTAAGTTGTTTCTTTGGCCCTGGTGAAAACTTAATGGAGGTAACTCACATTCCAGTTAGAGATCCCTCAGGGAGGGGGAGATAATTTAGGAAATTGAAAAAGAGTGATCGAGCTTTGCAAAGACAGCTGATGAACAACCTCTGTTGTAAATCATTGTAAATGATGAAGATAAATGAAAAACTACTGGGTTTTTTCCCATCTGAAACGTAGAAGTATGTCATCAGATCCATTCAGATCAATGGTGGGTGCTGCTATTTTCACAGAGGGATAGTTCAATTTAATCACAATAGGTTAGCCATTTTATTCAGAGCATTTCACTTATAACTGGACTTGTCAAATAGGCTTTCCAATACTAATTGCTTTTTTATTAAAATACCTGTGGTTCTTAATACAGTGAATTTACTAAGGACAAGTAGACCTAAAATTTATGCTCTTCAGTCAGCCATCCTATTTCCATAGCTATACCTGTGTAGCAGCTCAGAGTAATCAGCACAGGGAAAACACAACCCATGTTAAAAAATCTTGCCCAAAATGCTGTACTTCAGTGCTTGGAAGGCCATAATATATGACTGATGGCACAAGTTCAGCTCAGTGGATCACGAGATGTGCAGACATGGAGAGCTTTACTCTGAGACAATTTGAAGCCTCAGGCAGCACATTTTGGAAGTTGGAAGCCTTCTGCTGCCACCATCCCCATCTCATCTCACCTCACCCTCCTCTTACCCAGGAATGAAGCAATAATGCTCTTCTTCTTCAGGCTTGTGTAAAGACAATGCAGTAAGCCATATATGCCAAACAGCACTTCCCAGACTCTTGTGAGATGTGAGAGTTCTGGAAGCTCTCACTGGCTTTCTGTGATGCTGTTAAAGACATGTGGAAAATGAAAAGGAAAGGAGTGTTAGATTTTCCAGCTCTCGGGTTGCCAGCCCTGCACTGGCAACCTCCAGGAACTTTTGGAAAGTGGATCATAGAGAGGAAGTGACATCACCTCTAGGTGATCACCTAAAAGTGAAGTCACTGCACCCTCCCATACCTCCCATGCCATTCTTGGAATTCCCAAAATCAATATGGTAAAGACCAAACTCAGGACAAATTCCAGAGTGTTGCTGATGCAGTGACCAGAACTGATGTTGCTGCATTTCTGGAAGTGATGTTGCTGCAGGAGCAGGGAAGACCTGGTGGGGGTGAAAGGTTGCCCTCTGTACCAAGCAAATTGGTAAACCTATCCAGCTCATGAATGGCGCTGGGGAGGGGCAGTAGAAAGTGGCAGGCCAGTGAAGGACATGGGTGGTGAAATGTGGTGGCAGAAAAGATGGCAGCTTGGGCAGCAGTGTCCAGTGGCAGTGGCACTCTTTATTAAGCAGCTACTGGGTGCAGACCTGGGCTAGAGGCCTATTTTTTAATATTCCTGTGTGATGATGGTGCTTGCAGTCTTTTCTCTCTACACTGGGGAAAAGACAAAAATCCTGATAACGCACAGATTTTCATTCACTTTTTGCACCATTTAAGTGATTGTGCAGTAAAGCAATCAAGATTTAGCAAACTGTTGTGAACATAATTGAGGGGATCTGGGGAAACTAGGTTCCATTACTTTTGAATATTATTTTACACCTGCAACCAGGGATCATTTTGAGCAGGTACTGGAGGGAATGGAATTCTGGGAGTAACTCCTTCCCCCTCCTTTCCCTTCGCCTCACCTCCAAGCGCCTCACCTCCAAGGGAAAAGGGGGGGGAGAGAAAGGGAATCCAGGGCTTCTTCTGCCTGACAGAGGGGCCAGCACGCCAATCCCTCTGACAGGCAGAAGCGCCTGGGATCCATTCCTTCCCCTCCTCCTTTCCCATCGCCTCACCTCCAAGTGGGGCGAAGGGAAAGGGGGGAGAGAAAGGGAACCCAGCAGAAGCTTCTGCATGACAGCGGGGTCAGCGCTGGCCCTGCTGCCAGGCAGAAACATCTGAAAGGAGTGTGCCGCCTCAGTGGAGCGACTCCAAAGACTGAGGGGGTTTAAAGTTTAACACCCCCCTCTCTGGAGTCATACCGCAGTGGCAGCATGCTCCCTTCATTGAAGGGGAGGCAATTTGCCTTCTCTTCAATTATAGGAGCCTGTCGCCACTGCCCCCCACAACTGTGGAGGATCATTATACCCTATGGAGACTCTATGGAGACAGTCCCCAATCTGGTCCGGAACTTCCTCAGCTAAGAATGGTTTCTCATGAAGATGTTTTTGGCTGACAAGGTCAAATATTTTGACTGAATGGCTAACAACAACAATGTTTTTTAATTTCAGAGGTTTTGTAGAAACATCTGTCTTGTTTGTTTATGGATCCAACTATCCACAAATTTGGCCATGTCAAGAATTAGATTTATTAGGATCGATTTATACTTGGATTTTGTCAGCCAAAAACATCTTCATGAAAAAACATTGTTAGCTGTGGAAGATTCGGACCCATAGGGAAGTACGTAGCCAACTGGCGTCCGTCATCGATGGTAGCTGAAAATAAATTGGGTCAACCCTCACCCATAATAGAAACAGCACCTGTAGCTATACGAAAGGAATTCTCTCAGAGGCCTACAGTAGTATTTCCAGCCTTCAAGAATTTGTTTCTGTCAGTAAAATGTAGGGGGAGAGAGCATATCAGGCCTGACAACAGCCACTGGACAACTTGATACCATGCAACTTGCATAACTCATGCAGGCCCAGCTGCTTGCTACTGCTCAACAGCCGCTGCCCATGAAGTATTGTGTAGTGGTTAGTGTTCCAGACAAGGATTTGAGAGACCCAGGTTTGAGTCTGAGTTGGGAAATACCTGGAGATTTTTGGGGTGGACCCTGAGTGGTGAATGTTGTCTTCTGACACACTTCCAGTGATGTCAGGGTGTGTGACATATGCAAATAAGTTATGCTAATGAGCTCCTGCACCTCTTTTTAGTGAAATGACCCCTGCCTGCAACCCACCATAACAGAAATTGTCACCCTGAAGAGAAACTGTTATCCCATCAGCTGCTTTTCCCAAGACTGCACAGTGAAGGAAATAAATTAATTGAGACCCTGCCATCCATCTCCTCTCAAGCAAGGAGGTGACCAGCATTCCGCAATTACTTTCAGCATTCTACAGTTACAGATACATTGATCTCCAATTTTGACCTATTTATCCCCTTCACTGTTTTCCCCCCAGAATTAAACCCAAACAAATGGTTACCTATATGTATGGACTGGTCATTTCCATTTTTGTTTCTGTCTCTGTCTTGACTCCAATTGGCCCTTCCTGGCAACTACCCCCCCCTTCCTATATGTAATGGTTGAGGAAATTTTGTTTCACTGTATCTGAAGGAGTGTGCTTGCACATGAAAGCTTATACCTTGAATAAAACTTTCCTGGTCTTAAAGGTGCAACTGGACTCAAACCTTGTTCTAGTCCTAACAGAGTAGAGGGAAGCAGAAACACCACACAGGAAAGGAATCCGGAGGAGGAAGTTGTTATGTTTATTTATTTATTTATTTAGTTATTTATTTATAATTGGATTTATATTCTGCCCTCCCCTAAGGCTGTTTACAATAAATATTTATTCTAGAAAAATCACAGACAAAGCTTGTTATAGAAATAGAACATGAATAAATGTGATAATAATATTGTAGATAACAAAATGAAGGAACAGGAGGTGGGGAAAGCACAGTTGGGTCCATTTCAGTGTATCTTTGCTGGTGAGAGGACAGATCAAGTTTGGCAGACAAACTGGTGTTGGAGAATTATGCAAGGTCCCTAAACCAGATTTCTGCTTCCAGTGGACGTTCCAGCAGTGCCCAATGATTTTGCATTGCCTCTTCCTTTTTTTTTTTTCTAGGCACAATTCAAGCCAATAAAGCCTCCATGCCTGGGGTCCAATTTAACTTAGGAGTTTCATATTTCCCTGGTATTGGAATAAATGAGGAAGATGTACAGTGATATATGTTGCTTTCCCACTTATTTATGAAGCATGTTTATGATATCTTAATCTCCTAGTATTAGCAAGGTTGAGGGAAGACACTAGTGAATATTATCTTTTATTTGTCTTTGCATTTAAAATTATTCTTATACTTAAATAGTAATAAACTCTGAAGTGTTGAAGTGGTGAATAGCTGTGGCTAGAAGGAAATCTTGAAAGATTTTATGCCATTTGAACTCAGTTTCAACTGAAAATGCATGAAAGACAGGGAAATGGTTCATATAATAGAAAAACTTGAGATTTTCCTCCCATCCTGTAAGATAATTTTCAATAGAGATATTATGGACAGTAATTGGATTTAGTTAAGCACGTATCTGTATTTTAAAAGTTCTAGAACAGAGAATAATAAGCTTGAGATCAGGAGGTCTGAGGCAGAGAGGTAACTTATTGCTGATCAAAAAGTATTTGTGAGTGAGATTAATGAGTTCAGGTGTTAATATTCATGCAGTGAAAGTACAGAGGAATTGCTTTCAGCAATGGTTATAGAATCTGGATGATGTAATCAGTTACTACTTTGCCTCCGATGCCTCTCCTCCATTGCTTTACTGAATGAAATTTCCAATGACCATATATCCTAATAATAAATCTTTCTTGAGAGATATGCTGACATAGGAAATAAAGATCCTATACTGCTGCTTATGATTTGGAGCTTTAAAATTGGCAATATTATAATTCTTTTAAAATTCCACTTACATTTTCTGAAGGATGTGGCAATCTAAATTCATTGACCAAAACCCCTTTGAGTGGCAATTATGTCAGCTGAAGAAAATATATGGAATCAGGTGCCTTTAAGGATCTGAAAGCTAAAGATCAGTGGAGCCATATAAGCAAAGCAGTGCTAACAGTGGGAACTAGGCATTCATTATGTGGGTTGTTTGGTTGGTTTATTTGCTGTTATGTAGCATGTGGTTAGAACAAAGACAAATATGGTCACAGTCCGTAGACATGAAAAGATAGAGCCACAGGAACTGTGTAAAGTGCGCTCAATGTTTCTGTAACAATAGCAATAATGTTATAAATATGAAAATTACAAAAGTGATACTAATACATTCAAATTGTAAATCCAGTTACATAAGATAGAAGATAACAACGACAGCGGGACGGTGGTCTCCGGAATGCGATGCCGTTTCGACAAACGTCTTCTTCTGACCAAGAATCTATAAGCTTATACATGATATAATACATATGAACATTAGTACTTACGTCTTAGGTAATTGTACAACAAAATTTAAAATAAACTTGGTACAAAACCTTACTAGATGATGTGTGGAAATTTGCACTTCAATAGAAAAGCTACCCGATTCACATGGAGTTCAATAACAGTTTCTAGAAAAAACATAGCAAAGCAGTGAAACCAGACAGGCTAACTACACATAAGCTTATACAAAAACAAAAATGTTCAAACCTACTTACCACCTATTTCATTGCACAAGTAATGGAGAAAATTTCTCGCAGACGAAATAAAGCTTATGTGTTAACCAGGTGTTGGTGGTTCCTAACTTATACTGAGTTCACACCATCATGGATTGCTCCAGAATCTACTTACATAGAAACTGAACAATGGCTGGGTGTCCTAACATTGAAACACTAAGGAAAAAGAGTTATAGGAAACAACTCAGATCTAAAGATGCATTCAGACCATGTGGATATATGGTGTTTACTCTGTATATCCAGAATGCTTCTCTTTTCAAAAGGACCTTTTGTATATCCTTCCTGTCATATTTGCTAGATTTAATGACTTCTAGAACTACAAATTTAAAGTCATCATATCTATGTCCTTTGGAAACAAAATGGTCTATGAGGGGAGCTTCCAAATGTGCATGTTTAATTTTGGATTTATGTTCTAATATGCGAGTTTTAATCACTCTCATTGATTCTCCAATATACCTCAACCCACAAGGACAGACCACCATGTAGATTGTGCGCTTGGTTGCACATGAGGAATAGCTGTTAAGCACTAACCTAAAATTAATATCAGAAAATTCAATGTATTTAGTCTCCCAACTTAATGGACATGCTGCACATCTAAGGCATCTAAAATGTCCTTTAGGACTATTTTCAATATTAACATCCACCTTTAGGTCTGCATGGACCAACAAATCCTTCATGGTGGGAGTTTTTCTGAATCCTATAAAGGGTTTGTTGTTACATCCTGGCACATCACTTAACATGTGCCAATGTTTAAGGACAACCTTCTTGATGGAATATGCCAATGAAGTGTAGTCAATAGCCCAACTTATGTTCTGGCAAGATGGCATGTGTGATTGCTCAGCTGTGGATCTCAATGTTCTGAGGTAAAAACACAGTTAGAAGAGACTGCAGACAGTTGAGGACATTTACAGAAATCAGTGATTCAAAACTCTTAAATAGACATTTTTCACAAAAAAACAAAAAGCCAACATGGCAATTGAGTTTATGAATGTTCATGGGGAGCTAGTAAAGGACATTTCTAGGAGCCATTTTGATGCGTGCCTCCCTCATGAACCTGAAGAAATGTCCACCACATCACCACTCCCTCATACCAACTCCCACTCACATCTCACACCTCTTACTGCCCCCAAGAAAGCTCCTGGTAAACATCAAGCCAAATACACCAACACTACAAGGAGGAGGCAACTTAGGAATGTGGCAAAGACACATAGTACTCCTGCAGAGCACTGAGCTGCACAGGCCAAGTACCAGCAAGATAACCCTGAGGTACTCAGAACAACACAGTCTCCATATGAGCAAAACAACCCAGGAACACAAGTAGAAAGGCCATCACTTTCGTGGAAGGTGGCAGAAGTTGACTTAACAGATTGCTGCTTCTTAAATGGACAGTTCTATGTTGCCTGCTCCTGGGTGAGCTCACCAAGCAACCTGGTGATCCTAGCACTTGAGGGCAGAGCCACCAATGTGGTCTACAGGGAGGTCCTTCAGTAGAGAAAAAAAGTATGTATGTCTCACTTCATTTTTACACTACAATCTTCTCCATTAGAATTCCCACAACAAATGTTACATGTCAAACTTCACATCATCAGTATTATAATTGGATTTATGGAACTTAAATACCATAGTGAAGCACAGGTATCAGGCTAGTACTTTGTATTCACCAGATCGTAATCCTGGCTTGAACCAGTGCTGATCTTAAAAAGATGAGAGTGGAGAAATATGTGGAGCCAACCACTCTCGTTGACAGTCCCAAATTTTCAACAAGGTGAATAGAAAAGGATTATCATTAACTCACCTGGGCCTCCCAGACTGCTTAGCCCATACACAGTCCTGCACTAATAGAGGGAAGGTATAGATTTACTCCATATTAACCCAATCACTACAGTGCTCATTAGATAGCATCATTATAATGCTAGTTAACTGCGCAGCTTCATTGTACAATTTCATGTCTGGCAACCCTAAACCACCTAGTTTAGATGGCCTTTTGACTAAAGCATAACAAATATGTGGCTTTTTGTAGTTCCAAATGAAACTTTTGAGCATCTCCTGCCATTTTGTAATATGGGCATCAGTTATGCATATTGGTAACATTCTGAATAAAAATAGACATTTTGGAAATATAACTGACTTGACCAGATTAGTCTACCTGTCCATTAAAATAATAACTTATTCCACCATTGTAATGTAGAAGCTACTGAATTTTCTAGCACCAAATGATTAACCTTCAAATGGTCTTGCAGGTTCAAAGGAATATATACTCCTAAATGTTGCCAAATGACAGTGATCCATTTAAAACAGAAAGTTGTCTTCAACAGGCCCTCCAGTTGATTTGTCAGAAAAATCGACTACAACTCTGTTTTTTCTTTGTTTACAGCCAGACCTGAGACCTCACCAAATTTTTCTAAGGTGTTCTCAATAGTTATCAATGACATGAGAATATTAGTAATATAAAGTCATATCATTCGCGAATAGTGTAATTTTATACTCCTTATCTTTACTTTTTACCCCCAATATCAATAAGCCTGAGCAAAAAGCAGAGGCCAGAGGGTCTATTGCTAGTGCAAATAACAGGGAAGATAGCGGATAACCCTGTCTTTTGCCGATATTAATTGCAAAATCTTCTGAATAAGAACCATTAATTCATAGATGTGCTATGGGGTCACACTATAATGCATCAATCATTCTGTAAAATGTGCATCCAAACCCTATTGATCTTAGTAGAGCTCGCAAGTATGATATTTCCACCCTGTCAAATGCTTTTTCAATGTCTAATGACAAAATGAGAGCCTCAGTTTTCATTTGTTTACAGTGAGAGATGATAAGTGTCTTTCTAATATTATAAGTTAAATTTCTCAATGGCATGAAGCCTGTCTGATCCATGTGAACATAGTCTGTTGTGAAATAATTTAGGCATTTTGTTGGAAGTCAATGAATATCTTCATGTTTTGATTAAGCAATGAAATGGCTGCCCTCTCCCGTTCCTGGAGGAATTGTATAGTTCTCGATGCTTGAAAAAAGCAAATAACATTCTGCAGGATTTGTCACACCCTGAACACTCCCTGTTTGAACTGCTGCCTTCAGGTAGAAGATATAGGACAATTAAAACAAAAACAAACAGATTAAAAAATTGTTTTTATTCGAGAGCTATTATTGCTTTAAATGCTGTATGAAATTGGAATTTGGGTGACATTGGTGGTTTAAGTTGCAATGTGAACCTTAAGGGAGTTATGGGATGGTTGTGAATGGTTGTGTGAGTGTATGAGTATGGTTGTAGATCACCGAATGATTGCACCTTTAATTTCGTTGTACTATGTACAATGACAATAAAGTATATTGTTATTATATCATTATTATGGGCCTATAAGACCCCGGCTTGGTTAAGTCCTTATCCTGCTTCATAATGAGGGTAATGGCCACCTCTGCCCATGATCTAGGAAGCTGCCCATGCACCAAGATGTGATTGCAGACTCCCATGAATGGTTCCGCCAGTAGTTCTGAGAATTGCTTGTAGTATTCAGCTGGCAGAAGATCCCTCCCTGGTGACTTATGGTTTTTCAGGGATTTTATGATCTCTGTGATTTCATGCACTGTAACATTTTGTTCCATTAATGATCTGTGCCTTTCTGCAATTTTATGATTAGATATTTATCAATCAGATCTGCCTTTGGATTATCCGAAGTATACAAGTTTTAATAAAAATTAACAAAGGTCATCATAATATCAATTGACTTCATATACAATTGTTATAGTACAAATTCAGAATTCTGTTTCTGATCAAGTCCAGCTTCAATCCATTGTGACATAAGAGCTGACTTTAATCCCACTTCCCCAAAAGGAAAATGCTGAAGGTTTTGGTGGGCTCTCAGGCTGATCAGAGCTGAGGAGCAACAAGGCTATAATATAAAGGCTTGTTTCTCCCCTTTAGGGGCACTAGCCATTTGGAGCTGCTCATCCACCAGTCACTGTAGGTGGGTGGGATTATCTGGTCCATTTGGTGCTGAAAATTGTTTAGGCTTTTTCAGATTGGCTGGGAAACAGCTGTTTTTTTGCCTGCTTTGCTTTTCCACTTGATAGGTTGGGTTTTTGGCTGGTTTGTTTATGTATTTAGAATCTCTCTATAAATGCCTCTTCAGAGTAGTGCTTGAGGCATCTTACAGATATGCCCTGCCTCCTAATAGCTAGAAGAAAAGAGGATTTTACTTAAGACTATTTCTGAAAGTACCCTGAGGCATTGGGAGGATGGGATTTTCTGAACCCAGCATCTCATGGTTTACCAAATTAGGGCCCCGGTCACACGGGCCGGAAAATGTGTGTGGGGGGGACATGTGGCTAGGCAGCAGCAGGACTACTGAATGGCCGGCGGGACATCGCGGCCCGGACAGGCCCTGCAGAAGGGCACCGGGTCCTGCAGGCCGCCAGCACTGGGGGCTGGACCGAGGAGACCGACAGGACAGACACCCCCGCCCCCAGGGTGGTCCAGGAGATCCTCCTGGCTCCGCTCCGGAGGTCTGGAAAGGCACTTCACGGAGCCACCCACACGCATGCTCCTCCTCCTCCTCCACCATCAAAACTGGGAGGTGACGTTGATGGCCAGGAACGACACCCCACCCCCCGCCACCGCTGACCCCAACAGCAGAGAAACCCGGCCCCGCTCTCAAGGACCAGCCCTCCCTACCGGAGTGAAGTGCCATGGCCCCCCACCACCTCTCTCTCTCCGCTCAGCCTCGCCACCCCCTCCGCATGGCACCCCGGTCCGCCACGACGGCTGTTCCCCCCCGCATTCCTCCTCCTCCTGTGGCCAACGCCACTTCCTCCTTGTGCGAATGCGCCGTTGGGTGCTTTTGCGCATCCTGGAGACTTGGGGGGGAAAGCCCTTGACGGGACATGGGCGGGCACCTGATGCCACTAACCACCACCGGAAATGCGATCAGACGCCCGCCCTTGCCCCACGGTTTCCAGAAACTAGTACCTCGAAGGTACTAGTTTTTTAAACCGCATCTTCGGCGGGAAGCCTTGGGTGAACCACCGGAGCTCTACGCTTCCCAGATGTAGCGGTGTGATCGCACCCAGAAAATCCACCTATCTTCCGTCTCTGTAGCATGGCTAATGCTCCGTGTGACCGCAGCCTAAGAAGAGCTTCCTTGGTGTTCCTGATTAGGTAGAATGTGTATAGACTATAGAAGTAAAATAAAATAAGGAGGACTCCCTGGGGATGTGGCATCACCAGTTTGATCCCTATTATTTTCCAGAACAGAGAGTGGACAGCAGATTTACAGCTTCTCTCAGCATACTATTGTATGAAGGCGAGGATAGGCTGTTTTATTATATTTTATTTGTATTGCCGTAACCTAGATAGCCCAGGCTAGCCTGATCTTGTTGGAAGCTAAGTAGGGTCAGCCCTCGCTAGTGTTTGGAAGGGAGACCACCAAGGAACACCAGGGCTGTGATGCAGAGGCAGGCAATGGCAAACCATCTCTGAACATGAGCAAAAAAAAAAGAAAAAAAGAATAAGCTAAGGGTGGTTTTAGGCCGCTTCATATTTGGAACCAGAATGGAATTGTCCTTAATGCTAGCTGCCTTCTGGCAGCCCGTTAGGTAGGCTCAGTTCAATGTTAATGAATAAAAATCCCAGTTGAATGTATATCTTCAGTGGTGTATTTTAGAGGTGGGGAACACGCATGTAATTTTGATAGCATTTTCTTTTTAGTCATTTTAGACAGGCAAAACACCATTTTCAAAGTTAATAACCATCTTGTTTCATTTACTATCTCTTAAAGGTCATACAGGCAATAGAAAGGTCAGCTTTTTATGCAATCTTTGTGCTATCTTGCAGTTCTGGCCCATTTAATGTTTATGTGTGTCAGGTGCACTGGAAGGCACAGTAGATATGGTGTTAAACTGATCAGGTGTATAAAAGCATTCTGGAATTACATTTGCGAAAAATTGTTCATCTTTGGTTTTACTTTAGGTTATTTGAACAACTAATTCTCCCTATCTTGAGAATCTAATGCAGCTTACTGTATCTTCAAAATGTAGAAGTTTGTGTTTACTGACTGGTACAGTATTTGGTTGAATTTGTGTGTGTATGTGTGTTTATAGACACATTTTTTGTGGGGGGGATGGCTAACCAGGACAAATCATTTAAGATAGAGCTTAGAAGAAATACAATGAGTCGTCATGTGGCATCCAAACTTCAATAAGTGTAAAATGTAGATCCCCCCCCCCAAAAAAACTTACAAGTATCTGGTTCCATCTTTCATATCTGTGTGGACTGTCAAAATTTTCTGAACCCTAAAATGGCTTCCAGCACCCATGTAAAACTGATCATCTGAGTTACCTTGACAACCTTCCCATTCTCAATCGCTCAGAAAGCTTCTTAATATGCATGCCAACAGCTGGCATGCAAAACTCCAATGGAAGCTAGCAGATTGTGTGGAATTGTACTATGCATGATGTGAGAATTCAAATCATAGATAAAATAGAAATTACTTCCACATCTCATGCAAGACCTATTTTAGCTCTAAAACCAAAAAGACAAGAGAGGTCTAAACTGTCCATGATTACAACTATAAAGTGCATTAAACTAATTTTCTAAATCCTCCAGTTACTAATTGCTGGAGTCAGTCAAACGTTATTGCATTAGCAACAAAATGCCGTAGCAGATAAAAGTAACAGCTAAAAAAAACACTCAACAAAAGACAAACCAGTAAAAGGTACATTGCATAACATCAATAAAACTACATATCACAATACGGTTAAAACAATAATATCAGTATTGAGCCAGTTTGGTATAGTACAGAGCCAGTTTGGTGTAGTGGTTAAGTGCGCAGACTCTAATCAGGAAGAACCAGGTTTGATTCCCCACTCCTCCACTTGCATCTGGCTGGATGGCCTTGGGCAAGCCATAGCTCTGATAAGAGCTGTTCTTGAAAAAGAGCAGTTTCTGTCAAGAGCTCTCTGAGCCCTGCCTACCTCACAGGGTGCCTGTTGTGGGGAGGGGAAGGGAAAGGAGTTTGTAAGCCGCTCTGAGACACCTTTGGGTAGTGAAGGGCGGGGTATAAATCCAATCTCCTCCTCCTCCTCCTCCTCCTCCCTCCTCCTCCCACCTTCTTCTTCTTCTTCTTCTTCTTCTTCTTCTTCTTCTTCTTCTTCTTCTTCTTCTTCTTCTTCTTCTTCTTCTTAGTGCTCATCTTTTCCTTTTTTTCCAAAATAGCAGCAACAAACCTTGCCACTTGGAAAGTAATAAATTTATTTCTATCTGACAGTAGGAATACTAATTTCTCATGATCTGACCTACCAAGAAGGGAAGATATAATTGTACACAGGAGCTTATTTTGTTCAGTCCCATATTTTACACAATGAAATATGACATGGAAGAGATTTTCAATAGAGGTTTGATCACAAGAACAAACTCTTTTCCCATATGGTATCCCTTTAAAATGACCTTCAATGGCCAGTAGTGGTAACATATCAAAGCGTGCTCTAGTAAAACCCTTTCTATATTTAGGATTACTTAGATTAACAAAATACCAAGACAATATCCAAGGTGGGTGAAATACCTGTTTATAAATCCCAGAGATTTTCAAGTCACCTATCATACCCATATCAGCTTGCACCACCTAGGGATTTCTTGGCGGCGGGGGTGGTGGTGTCCAATGGCTAATTTCATTAGTGGAGCTCCACAGAAGCTTCTCCTCTAGGCTGGCAGCGGGACAAGCAAAGAAACTGGCCCCAGTTCCCCCAACGTGTTGTCCCTCCATCCCGAGTCCGGCTCATGCTTCCTCTTCCTCCTCCTCTTCCTTCTCCTTGGCCTTCCCCACCCAGTTTCTCAGGCTTAGTGGGGAGGATCGGGCTGCCTTCTTCCCATTCTGTTTCCTTCTCTTTGCCCTGTGGCTTCAGTCTGCTAAGCCTGAGAGCTGTTTGCTTCCCAGCCCAGGGAGCCATGGCGTCTACCCCCACCCCAAGCAGGAGCCTTTCACTTTATCTTTGATTGGCATAGCAGCCAAGCGTTACCCCCCAGCTGCCCTGTGGAAGGTGGCCTCCTTGAAGCTTCCTCCTCCACCTCTGAATGCTCCCTGATGCAGCCTTTGGGGTGCCGGTGCAGGGAGGAACTCTCCTGTCCTGGCCTGTCTTAGCCAAGCCAGCTGTCAAACTCACTGCCCAGGCCCCGTGCGTGGCGCTTGTCCCTTCCGTGGTCCTTCCATGGTGTGAGGATCATCCCAAGCCAGGCTGGTCAAAGGAAGCAGCGGGCACAAGCAAACATGCAGTGGAAAGCCCTGTGATCACTGGCAAGCGAAGCACAGCATGAGCAAACCAAACAAGTCAGGCAAGGGAACAGCGACCGCTTGAGGGGAGAGGGCTCGGAATAAATGCTAGGGGGCCAGGCCCCGTGGGCCCCACGTTAACTACGGGCCTGGCTTGCACCCACTGATCTAACAGTCTTTGCTTGATAAGAGACTTGGCAGTGTGAAATCCAAGAGATCTTAAATAGTCAACTGAGAAACCAAGACTGGCCACTATCCTCAGTACAAAACCACACCAAGACCTATCCTTCATTTCCTGATATGCCAAAGTTAATAGTTCAGAAGCCATATGAAAAATAATCTTCAGCCAAAAAATGATGGTTATTTTATAAACTAAGGTTGTTATCTGGGGTAAAGATAATTCCATACTTGTCATCGCAGAGGGTGTTGAAGGTGGGACAGCAAGAAGCCTACACGTAAACTTGTTTTGGGAGATTTCCAAAGAATGAAAGTTTCCCAAAGCCCATACTGGCACACCATATAAAAGCTGAGGTAATAGCTACGTTTTATAGATTTCTACAGTTGGGCGAACCAAATAACCACCTCTTCTTCTATGAAATTGCAATAAACAAATGGTGGCTTTTTCAAGGTTACGTTTAGCATGATCTATATGGGAAGTCCAAGAACCAGACTGATGAAACAGCACACCTAGATATTTAAAAGTGGAAACTTGTTCTAGTGGTTGATCATCCATTTTCCAATTATAATAATGAGGTCTTGGATTTATCATAATTTATATACAGTAGATTATCTTTACTATATGAACATTACACAAAGCCCTCTCATGATACGGAGTTACTAAATGCAAATATCACATCCATGGTGATCTAAATCCAAAATGTGTACAACTTTAGAAGAGTTTTATCAAAACTCTCAATTTATTTTAAACCTGCATAAACAAAAACCTTCAAATCTCTCTCAAATTTAGGTAAACTTTAGTGGTGACTAAGAGATGTATGGAACCCTTTCAAGAAATCTTGCTTTTGGTTCTCTCTACACTCATCAGATGTTTTGCAAAATCAAGAATACCAAAAGCATTTGCGTCAAATTTCATTTTTTGAGAAAATGAATGATAGGGATGAAATGGAAAATGTTGAGGGATGTACTTTTCAATTTGTTTATCATGGCTGGCATCCTTCTCTTTTCCTCCACCTTCTCACTTCAGCCTCCTCCTCGCCCTGCCTGCGAGATGGCAACACAGACAGGAGTGGGATTTAGGATTAAATCAGTGACACCATTTTGAGATTATTAATAATATAGGAGCAAATCATTTACTGATTTTAACAATCTCATGTTGAAGTTTTTAACTTTGTTGTACATCGCCCAGAGCTCAGTGTACTCAGGGATTGGGCGATTCACAAATCTAACCTATAACTAAACTAAAATAAAATAAATACCGAGGCTTTTATACATGCCACTTCCTTGAACAAAAGCTTCTATCCTATCTCATTTGTAAGAAGGCAAAGTCAGCACTATACATAATGCAGTCTCCAGTGCAGAGCTGCTTTGATTCTCTTTATTAGTTAAAAAAAAAGGATGGCAAACACCTGTATTCTGAAAATCAGCTAGGCCGCACGCATATCAGTCATATTGGTTTCAGAGAAAAGTGCATGGGATCACTTCCTTACACAAACAGGAGTTGAATGAAGTATATGTTAAAGAAAGTGTATAACTTTTAACACTGTTGACTATTTTATGACATCAGAAGCAGCAAAATACCTTTCCCCTTGAACTTCACCATGTCTAAGACAACATGTCCTTGAACTTCAAAACAACAAGAAAATTGATCAACATGTAAATATTTTTTTCTAAACAAGCCTCCAATCAAGTGTCCTCTTACTGAAAGTGGGAAGCATAATTTTATAGAGCTTTTGAAAACCATCTGGCTCTTTTGATTTTAAAGCTGTTTATGGGTTTGCCTATCTAGTTTGTCTTCATCCCAATCTTCCTTTAGAAAGTTCAATAAATCACTAAAAAAATACTGCCCACTAAAAATCACTAAAAAAATACTGGGGGGAGGCTGTGCCTGCATGTCTGCCTCCTTCATTTGGGGGCTACCTTAAGGGGTCTTAATGGAGCCATTAAGTGGTATGCCCATCTTGAGGGCTGTTGACTGGATCTCAGTACCAGGTGGCATGGGGAACCATGCAGCAGCCAGCACCCACATGGTCTCCGGGCCTTGTCACTCCTCAGTTTTCCCTTCCCAGCAGGCGGGATGGGAGATGGGAATCATCGGTCAGCAGTCAGGTTGCCCGATGCCAGATCCATCCCCATGCTGCGCCAACACTCCTTTAACTTGTATTAATTAAAGCTGTGGCCATTTTTCCTTTCCACAAATCTGTTGCCTGCATTTTCCTTTACATTCTCACTCCTCTGTGGACCATGGTTCTGAAAACCTTGAAGGCAGATTTGAAATGATACTGCTCTTCTCCAGAAAATTTGATATCTGTGCATGGGACCTCTCCTGCATCCATGAAATTTGGTAGTCTAAATGGAAGCCTAGAACAGATTTTTCTGTATTTCGCCATTCATAAATAACATGCCATTTCATCTTTACTTACAAATGATTTAAAGTTGTAATTGGAGGAGGGGTGTACATGTACTTGAGGTAAACAACCAAAAATGAAGTTTAAAATTGATATATAGTCTTATAGCTCCAGGTGTCAGATTTCTGCATGACTATGAAAAATTCAGTTCAGTGCTTGGCAATAATATATAAATGAAAGGATGTACTACATATGCAAAAACAGAAAATGAATTAGTGGAACTGTAGCCTTTCATCTGTCAAGTGGTACAAAATTACTGGTATTGTATATAGAAGTAGAGGCACCTGCTATTTGAATGTATATTATGAGTAATGTTTGATGCTGTACACAAGATTATTTTTAGACTAGTAATTCTCTAGTCCACAGCATTTGACACATCTAAAATGAGCACAGACATGTACAGAAACCTAATGATGCTGTATTCAAACCATAAAACCATTTATTTATGTTGTTTCATTTCTCTTCTTCTTCCCTACCCTCCATCTAGAACCATGTTAAATTACATTGTAAGATAAAGTAGCCACCCTTCTGTTAAACTCTCCATAGAACAGAACACTTCCACTTTATAATTTGTGCGGTTCTAGTTAGGGCCTAATCATCAGCATAGCATGATTTCTAAATTGTTTAGAAGATAGATAGATAGGTAGGTAGGTAGGTAGGTAGGAAGGAAGGAAGGAAGGAAGGAAGGAAGGAAGGAAGGGGTTTCCCTTGCTCGAAGGTGAGTCGAATCCAACTCTAGGGGGAGGTGCTCATCTCCGTTTCCAAGCTGAAGAGCCAGTGCTGTCCGAAGGTGTTTCCGTGGTCATGTGGCTAGCATGACTAAACACCAAGGCACACAGAAAGCTGTTACCATCCCACCGAAGCGGTACCTATTTATCTACTTGCAATTTATTGCTTTTGAACTGTTGGGTTGGCAGGAGCTGGGGCCAGAGATGGGAGTAGGTGAAGCCCTGATATAGAGTTGACAGATTCCCCAGGCCATCAGCAGGGAATGGGAGGTAGGGTTGCCAGATCCATGTTGGGAAACTCCTGGAGATTTGGAGATGGAGCCTGGGGAGGTCAGAGACCCCAGTGGGGTACAATAAAATAGAGTCCACCCTCCAAATCATCCATTTTCTCTAGTGGAACTGATCTCTGTAATCTGGAAATGAGATGTAATTCTGGGAGATCCCCAAATATCACCTGGACGCTGGCATCCCTACTCTGTTATCTGAATGGAGGGGATCCATAAGTAACAAATGGATTAATAAATATGGTAGAACAAAGAAATTACAGACCAATAGCATATGACATTAGCATTTATTAAGATGGGATGGCCAATTTCTGTAATCTCAAGAGCCATTCTGTTTTCAAAAAAAGTGGTGTGGGGCACAAAAGAAACCAGTTTCATGTTGGTAATGTCGATTAGTAAAGGCTTTACTAATTGTGAAGAACATGTGCTCAGACACTGAGGAAGAAGCCCTGGGACAGCAGGGGAAAATATTCATGCAAGAAGCTGATGCAAATGCATTTCTTCCTGACCTAAAAGATCTGATCCAGGAGACAGGGGCTGTAGTACAGAGGCTGTATTGTGCCATGTGCTGATAGGGTTGCCAATCCCCAGTTGGGGGCAGGGGATCACCTGGTTTGGAGCTCCTTCACCCACTTCAGGGCTATCAGAAAGCAGGGGAGTGGTAGCCGCTGGGTGTTCCATTATAACCTATGGAGACCAGTCCACACAGGGTATAATGGAGAATCAATCTGTGGGTATCTGGGGCTCTGGGGGGGAGCTGTTTTTTTAGGTAGAGACACCAATTTTCAGCAATGCTGCTGGTTCCTCTTCTAAACCCCCCCCCCAAAGTTTCAAAAAGATTGGAGCAGAGGGTCCAATTCTATGAGCCCCAAAAGAAGGTACCCCCATCCTCCATTATTTCCGATGGAGGGGAAACATTTAAAAGGAATGGGGTCCCTTTAAATGTGATGGCAGCTCACCTGGGATTTGCTTTGGAGTTCCCTCTCCTGGACTTTCCCTCCTCTCTCCTGGAGGCTCCCGGTTAGTCCCCCACCTGCTTGTCAGCCTCACCTGGCAACCCATTGTGCTGAAATAGTTTAAATAGAGATACAGGGTGTGACTGACTCTGGGCTTGGGATCAGCCTGCAAGAAAAGACACCTGCAGTCACGTGACTAGCAGTGGTGATGTAATTCTGATGCAGAACTTGGGAGGGGGGTTCTAATGATTAAAAAGAAAAAGAAAAACTCTTGACAGTTGGAGTTTGGCCATTGAGACTGTCAGTTGTTTTTAGTCAGTGGGTACTGTGCCAGGGGACTGACAAGTCATGTTGGACCTCGCTGAGTCCGAGGAGCAAATGAGATTTCTATACAGATCCCAATATTAAGGGAATCTGAGAAAAGCTAAATGTGGTTCTATACCATAGTGAAAACTAAAGAGTCTTAAAAAGGAATATAAGCTCCTGGTGGTCAAACAAGAGATTCACATCTTTCTCACATAGAATATATACCCTGCTGGAGAGAGAGTTGGGTTTAGTGGATTTTGTGTGTGCCAGGAGGGTTATTGGACTAGTAGGTGTCCAAAAAGAAAAAAGAAAAAAACAACAAGGAACAGAGGTGGTATTTCTCTGTGGAGGTGGAGAGTACCTGAGAAATCCGAACGTAGACCTGCAGTCTAGAACAGCACCGGGGTTGAGAGAGTGTGTTTTGTGTAATATAGTGTTATAAATGAACTGATTATAAATGAACTGACCTAAAGCTGAACTATACCATTTGAAACAATGTATACTCAAGCATCACCTTTTCCCTTGTATATATATTCTGCCTGCCTGTCCTTGTAAATAAAATCGTGAGTTGGTTTTATTGTTCCATGTCACATTTGCCTCAGTGTCTGACAGAGCTAAGTATCTGACAAATTTAAACCATAAGATTCATCCCAGGAAAAGGGCGGTGCTCATGAAAAGCCACAGAGATTAATATTTATAAAGAGGTCTCATCAATAAGTGGCTGGGTGTGTGACAGAAGGATGAACTGTGTGGGTTCCTGGTTAAAAGAGGCGGGCAGACAGTGTCAGTGGAAAATAAGACTGTTCCAACTTGTGAAAGATTCCAGGAACAAATCCCCACATACTCAGATATAAGGGGGTTCATCATACAGGGTCCTCCCCCCCCCAAAAAAAATGGTTCAGTTGCTTTGTATTTGGCATATACTTTTATCCAAACCCATGACTGGAGCATCCAAGCACGTATTACACTGGTAAATGTCTGGCAGACATTTCTTTCGAGGATCTTCTCAACTCGTATAAATGGATAGTTTCCCTTTGGAGATGACAAGTGATATCACATGCAGCAGTTTTGATTTTCATAAAAACAAAGTAATAGGTGAGAACCTGTGTCAGGGACAATAAAAAGGAGGCAGGGAGGAGGAGGTCAGGAAAAGAAGGCAAGGAGATCTATTATCCCCTTTCTCCTTTTGTCTTCAAATGACACGTTACAGTTCTTATGCTTCTCAATACCAGTATGTCAAAAGAAAACTATTTATGTTTTTCTTTGGTTTTGGTTTTTATTTTCCATCAGCCTTGCTAATCTTTCCCTGGACATGTATGGATGAATTAGGGTGTAATTAACTGCTTACATTAGTGACTTGATGCCCTCTCATACATTTTGCTAAGTTGATGATGAAGCGGTTCTGTTTAGCACAAAGAATTTATTTAAAGGTAGTGATGTGGTCTTAATTCAAAGTAAGCAGTTAAGTGTAACAAACCATATAGGTAGTCTAGAGAAACTAAAAACAGATAAGGAAACCCTTAAAGTTCCATTGCAATACAGAGAATTCATGTAAATTGTTTAGTTGAAAAGTTACATTGACTTCTCCACAGCGTGTATAAATAATGCAATTAATATACATGGGGGGAATTAACAGTCTGAAACGTAACACTGTTCATAATTTTTGTTAGAATAAGAAGAACTGCTTGCAGCCCCAGCATATATCTGGTGGTGGGAGTGCAGAGAGGCTAGACACCCTCTCACCCCTCCATGCCCCCGTAAAAACACAGACATATAACATCTTGGAATAAATGTGGAATAAAATGGCCACAACTTTATTGGTCACAGCTGTAAGTAGCATTGGCATAACATGGGTCTATGGATCCAGCGTCAACTGACTATCCTGCCAGTTGATACAACTCTGTTGCCCTCCAGCCAGCTGACTGGGGGATGGAAAGACCATGAAATGGCAGGTATATGGGATCCCAGCGGGGTGGCTGCCATTGGGTGGTCCCCCCCTGCCACCTGAGCATGAGGGTGGCTTGTGGGCAGCCCCCAAGCTGGGCATTCCCCAAGCCACCTTCACACCAAGATCCCTTACTGGGATCCACGTATTCCAGAAATGGTACACAGGCCAATCACCCATGATGAATCCAGCCCCATCCTGTTACCACCCAAAGTTGTGACAAAGAATACCTATATTCTACAGGACATACCTCTCCCCTTGCTCCAATGCCCCCTCACCCCAGTAAACGCAAAAGAAACCTATATTCACTTTAACTACCTATAATATAAACAGAGGGAGGGTGGGTCAACCTTGGTCCATGTGGCCAAAAGATGCAGGCTCGCAGCATTCCAGGAATTTAAAGTCCCAAGAGGCCCATCCCTTTCCACTCCTTCCTGGCTCTTTTCTGGCCAGACATTGGCCTGCCAGGTAAGGCAAGGGTCGAAATTTTTCACCACTGCAGCTGCCCATCCTTCTGTACCAGCCCTTCTCCCAGCCCAGCTGTAATGGCCGGTTTCCTCTCACTGACCCTTCCCTTCCCCCGGCGCAGTGCTGTAAATGGGGCTCCATGGTCGCTCACAACCCCACTTGTGCTAACAATTTCATTCTAAATTACTTATATATGACTTTGGCTCTCCTAGACCGGCATTCTGTTTATGATGGTAGCCAGCCACTTGCATGAGGGCATGAAGACACTAGTTTCTCCTGTTACTGCCCCCCAGTAGTAAAGCCCCCCAGTGGCTCAGTAGTAGAGCATCTGCTTGGAATGCAGAAGGTCCCAGTGATATAGAAAGAGGAACTTTCCTATTTAATTGGGGGAAATTAGCTTAAAGGAGACAAAGTGAGAGGCAGGTGACTGGGATCTCCACCAGTGTTTTACGGGGATTTTTTTTCCCTTAAGAGAACTCTCAAAAAAACCAGACCAATGTTAAACTGGAGATATTTTATTAAAAAGAAATAGGAACGAGCAAAACACACACACAAACACTCTTAAAACACACAAACTAGCAAAGAGGAAATCAGGGAGGAGGGGGAGATAGTGATTTTGGGGAAGGCAATATTTACCAATCTTGGAGAGCAAGGTCCATGGAAGGTGGCAAGTAAAACAACCAGCATTTCACAGAGCGAAGAGGAGAGGAAAACCACATGCAAGTAGGAGTGTGAGGTTTGATGTCGAGGACACACACTCTCCTATGGCAGAGAGTGCTGGCAGTTATAGGGAAAATGTTCCCTGGGGCAGCTGATATGTTTTCCCCCAAACAAAAACTTGATTGCTTTTTCGGGTATGAACAATGATTTGGGCAAAACCTTGATGAGTTTACCTGAGGTGGAATAAAGGTGTTATTGATATTTTTTTTTGCCCCCCGGTGGGAATTTTTATTGCATTTTCTATAAACTACAAACTATAACAAAACAATAGGGAGGGAACATCTACATCTATGGAGAAAGGAAAGAAAACCACTACTAACTAAAACCCCAAGTATAGGAGATCATTACATCAGCTTATCTAAGTGTTAGTCTAAAATGCTTACATTACATTGAACAGTCGATTAAGCTAAAATATTTATCTTTTTAACCATTTTTAACTGTTGAAAGAAAACCCCCAAGAGCATCATTTATATCATATGCTTTATGGCACCATTCAGAGTCCTTCCGCCTTCACTTTGCTTTATCTTTTCTAATCCTCAATTGGTATTCTCGTTTGTCTACAACAATATATCTTGTTCAGGAAAAAACAGCAGTAGATGGTGAAATCTCAAAACATATTTCAACACTTTCTTATTTCAAATGGGATGTCTTTTAAAATCCTGATGGTGTTGCCTCCAATTTTCAGGGGTGTTCCTGTAGTTGCTTTCAGGATAGAATCCCTCACGTGTCTCTTCAAGAATCTAACCACTATCTCACCAGGCAGATTATTTTTCTTGATGTAGACAGAATAGGCCCTATAGACCACATCCATTTCACTTATAAGATATTCCGCTTTTAAATCTGTAACTGGAGCTAATGCATTGCTCAAAAGTTGGTTTAGATTCTCATGTTTTACTTCAGGGACCCCTTGGAACTGGAGGACCAGGTTAGCGTTCTTCATTTGCAGTGTAGTTGTAAAACTTGAGATTCGTCCGAAGCCTGCTTTTCCCCCAGCATTTGCACTTTTTTCTTAACTTTTTTGTTCTTGGTGTCCATTTTCTTCACTTTCTCAGCTGTTTGCTTTGTCTTTTTTGTAGTTTCAGACAGTTGGAGCTGCTGAGTTGCAAAGTTCTGATTTAGAGTTGTCAGCTGCTGATTGATGTTAGTCATCTGGTCCAGTAGAGGGCGCAAAGAGTCCGCCAAAAGTTTAGAGAACTCAGTGGTCTCTTCCGGTCGTGGGCTCATGCTCCTCGGTGGTTTCACTTTTGGCTGTTTGTCTCTTTCCGCTTTTTTCCATGCCATTTTTATGGATTGTTTACTTTTGTCAAATCTTGTCCAGGTGTTATTGATTCTTGATGACCTTTGAGTACAGAATGGGAGAAACTACCAAGTTGTATGAATAGGGTTAAGTATTGCATAATTAGAGTAAATGGGCAAGGGAAGGCATGACTGGGTGTGTATGAGGTTAATCCAAGGTGAAGTAATGTTTTCTTGGGAGACCCATTGTTTTGCATTATGCATCTCTTTAGGATGGGAAGGAGGGTCTTTAGCTGGTCAGCCTCTATGATTCACCTCCCAAAATATTTTCTCAGGCTCTTACCTTGCCAGCATCCATTTTGTTTGTACCAAATCCATTTTAGTTTGACTCTAAGGCCAGGTAGTGCACTGCACATATAATTTTGTGTATGCAGAACCTCTGTGGAAGATTTATTTCACTATCTAATGATTTGTCCCTTATATTTGGACCTCAGAAGCAGATTCCTATCTGGAATTTTAAGCCAAGTGCACAATTTATCTGACACAAAAAGCTGATCTTTCTCTTGTCAGATATGAACCCTTTGATCTCATGCAAGGTAGCATTTTTTTTTTTTTGCATTTGCAGCTAGGAAAGTCAGATCCAAGGCGGCTCTTAAAAATGTCTCACAATGGGTTATAAAGTATTGATGTCATGCTTTTAAATTATAAGTATTCTTTGAATGTAATTTTGCATTGTAATGGCCAGTGGCCATATACAATCAATCTAATCTACAATCTGTAATTTTGGAGTGTTATTAAAGAAGGGTGTTTATCTCTCTCTTAGTGCTAAACTGTCCCTCAATGAGGAGGAGTCTGACTGCTAACACCAGGTTCAATTCCCAACATTTCCAGTTAAAAGGATTAGGTCAGAGGTGATGTGAAAGAACTCTGCCTGAGACCATGGAGAGCCGCTGCTAGTCTGGGTAGACAATACTGACTTTGATGGACCAAAGGTCTGATTCAGTATAAGGCAATTTCCTGTGATTTCATGAGCTATTTCACACTATGTTTGTTTCTGAAGGCTCCATTAAGCTACTATGGCCAATAGATGGACTATCCTTCATCAGTTTGTATATTTCCCTGTTTAAAGACACCTCAGCCAGTGGATTCCATATTTAATTATACATTTTGTATGGTCCTGTTCTAGTGTTCTTATTTTTGACCACATCCAGCTTCCCTTGATTCATAGATCTTACATTCCAGGTTCCTATGGAGTATTGTTCTTTGCAGCATAGGACTTTCCTTTCACCATCAGACACATCCACAGCTGAATGTCCTTTTGGCTTTGGCCCAGCCACTTCAATCTTTCTGGGGTTACTTGTACTTGCCCTCTGCTCTTCCCCAGTAGCATATTGGACACCTTCCGACCTGAGGGGCTCATCTTTTGGCATCATACCTTTGAGCCTTTTGTTACTGTCCATGGGGTTTTCTTGGCAAAGATACTGGAGTGGGTTGTCATTTCCTTCTCTAGTGGATCACATTTCGTCTGTGGCCTGTTTGTCCTGGGTGGTCCTCCATGGCATAGCCCACAGCCTCATTGAACCACACCAGCCCCCTCACCTTGTCAAGGCAGTGATCCATGAGAGAGTTGTTGCTATTAGGCAACACCTTAAAGGTAGTTTTGTACTTTAACACTTCTGTTGTAATGTACTAACGATGGTTGTTAGCAGAATCTTTTTCGTCCCAGTGAGCTAGGTCAAGTAAGATAAATCTTTCTTTTCTGTAGAATGATACAAATTAGTTGCTTTAGATGTTAGCAAGGGAACAATCTTCCCCTGTGGACCAGCTGGAAGAAATCTATCTTTGTAAATTTGTGTGGCTGATGCCTGGTTCTGCTCGTTTCTGGATTTGGGAAGAGTTTTCTTGAAACAGAATGAAATATATTTAATTGCCTGTTAACTATGAGATCCTATCCCATTTAGGGGTTAAACAGCTATTTTCTTTTACTTTCATTCATCTTGTATCTTAAATTAATTAAATATACTCAGGGCCAATCCTGAGTTAGTTTTAATGTACTCTGATTTCTGTTGGCATGGCCCTTTTGCTTATCAGAACTCACATCTAAGATCTAGAAGCCAGGCAGTTGACAGAGTCAATTGATTGCCTATTATCTGATTTTTTTCATGAAGCTAAGAGTACCTTGTAGCTGAGCGGCATAGAAACTTTTCTCAGAAACAACCATTTTCAATAAAAGGCAGGCACTGTGGATAAACAGGCATGAGGCACTGCAAGTACCTTTGACCGCTCTTGAGTTTAATATAGAAAGAATTTTTACAACATGTGATCTAGCACTCTGAACTGACACCATCACACTGTCTATATAATTGGTTGGATCATATGAAAGGTACTTGCCCATAAAAACAGCAAATGGGAACAAAACTGAGGGGGGAAATCCAGGGGTCATTTCGTAGAAAAAGAGCTGCAGGAGCTCATTAGCATAAGGTATGCTAATGAGCTACTAGGCTATTAGCATAATAGCTCATTAGCATATGCCACATCCCCTGACATCACCAGAAGTGATGTCAGAAGGGAAAGCAAAAGGGGGGGAAGGCATCTTCAAAAGCCTCCCCTTATCTTCCCTAGCTGGCGGGGGGGGGAGCGAAGAGAGAAGGGGTTTAAAGTTTAAATCCCTTCTCACTAGAGTTGGGCCGCAGAAGGAGTAAAGAGGGAAGGAAAGAGAGAGTGAGTAGAGAGAAGGAAAGAAGGAAGGAAAGAGGGGATAAAAAGAGAGAAGGAAAGAGGAAAATAAAGAGAACAAAAGAAGGGCAGAAAGGAGGGAAAAAGGAAAAGGAGAGAAGGAAAGAAGGGAAAGAAAGAGAGAAGGAAAGGGGGAAAGAAAGAAAGAAACAGAGAGAGAGAAGGAAAGGAGGAGGAAAAGAGAGAAAGGAAGGAAGAAATGGGAAAGAAAGAAAAGGAAAGGAGAGAAGGAAAGGAGGGAAAGAAAGAGGGCAAAGAGATGGGGAGAGAGAGGAAGTCTCTCCCACCCCCCATCAAGCCCCCACCCCCACGGATCCCTCATGCGGATCCCTCACTTACCACAATTAAGGCCTTCCCTTGGGCCACAGCGCTCCAGTGCGGGCCCTGGGAGGCCGGCAATGGGCCTCCTTAGGCCTCCCCTGAGCCGCAGTGCTTCGGCACGGTGAGCTGGGGGCGGGGCTTGCTGCCACCACCATTTGTGCCAGTTCCTGGGCTGCCGGAGAAATGCTCCGGCCCCAAATGACCTCTGAAAAAATCTGCAAAAAATATACTGGGGGGTCATTTGTGGCCTGGCTGAAACTCCCTCTCAGTATCCAAAAATTTGTCCAAGAAATTTCAGCTCTATCTCAGTCGTGACTGGGCTCTGCATCAGTAAAATAACTGAATTCAGAGCAGCAGAGGGGAAAAGGTGGGCCCAGCCAGTAACACTCTTGAGTTTCAGATGGGTATCCATGTTACTGTAGTAATAGAAAAAAATCAAGTACAGTAGCAACTTAAAGACCAACCAAATTTTCCAGGGTATATGTTTTTGAAAGTCAAAACTTGCTTTATCAGATACAAATAGACCAAAAGTCCATCAATCCCAGCTACAAGATCATTTCCCCTTAGGCTCGCCTGCTCCAATTTGGGAAACAGATTTGGGAATTGAACCTTGGGAAGATGAGGTTTGGAGAGGGAAACAACCTCAGCAGGATATACTGCTATACAGTCCACCCTACAAAACAGTCATTTTCTCCAGAGTCATCTGGAGACTAGTTGTGATTCTGGGTGATCTCCAGCCCCCACCTGGAGGCTGACAAACTTAGTTTCTCTAATGGAAATGGTTGCTTTGAAGGGTGGAGTTCATGACTTTATACCCCTCTGAGGCCCCTCCCCTCCTCAAACCCTGGCCTCTCCACACTCCACCACCCCAAATCTCCAGGATTTTTTTAACGTAGAGTTGGCAACCCTATCTCCTTCCCACCCAACAGCCAGCCTATCTTTACCTGTACCTCTGTCTTAAATGTTCCATCTCTCACACACCCCATCCTCTACCTAGGAAAACTGTGGTCCAGTTGTGTAATCTGCTTTTTATTTGCCTGTCACCTTCAGCTATGTTTATTATTTGTTTCCTTCATTTATACCTCACCATTCTCCCCAGTGGGGACCAATATAGCACACATTATTTTCCCTTCCTTCTTTTTATCCACACAACAGCCCTGTGAGCAGTATCACAAACTACACTGCAAACCTTGTTTCTGGGTGCAGGGGGGAATTGAACATATAGCTTGGGTTGGAGAAAGGTCCACATCTGAGAATCTGTGAGTGGATTGTCAAAATCCATATCATTTCCGAACAGAGGGCTGTTTTCATTCTCTTAGGCACAGGATAACGTAAATATACACAGGAAGTGGTCATTGGGGTGTCTAAGGAATGCCTGGTTGAGGGATTTTGAATAAAAATCAGTAAGAATTATTCTAGGAAAGAACCTGCTTCTCTCCCCCCCCCCCCCCCAAATTTTTAAGCATGCAAGGTCAGATTTTGACTCCTATCAAGCTGGGGTTGGAAAAAGATAAGCAGCATTGAACTGTTGCCCGATCATAATATATCTTACTATAATTGTGCATGTTGCATTTCACTCATCCCCCTTTGGATTCTTACCCTTTCTTACTTAATGAGGCACTGATAATGTTTTCAGGCAGCTGATCTCCTGAGCTTTTAGGACATCTCTGATCGTGAAAATCCCAAGCCTAAATTGAGTGAAACTAATTTCCTTACTGGTCATTTTTTGATTAACATCAGAGATATCACTAGCTTTTGGAGGAGATGCTGTTCATAACTGTCCCTTGCCTTGTGTATTCAGTGACTTGCAGCAGTTCTTTTTCTTATTGTTTGGTTTTTTTTAATCACAAGTATAGGCAAAGGGTGAAAAGCACAGATGGATTGGCTTTTCAAAATGATTTTCTTTTCCTTCCTGGGGAAGTAGAATGGGTATTGGTGAGTTGTTCTGGGTTGATTCCCCCCCCCCCCCAAGATTTGGTACATTTCGCTGTTTGGGTTTTTTTTTAAAGGGGGGGGGGTTTTTTTTAATGGGGGAGGGGGGTGTCTTCCAGGATGGCTGATTGACAGAAATGCTGTGAAATCTACTATCTGGCAATTTTAACCAGTATTGTGTTAAAAGAAATTAACAGACCCTACTTTGAAGTTCTAAGCACTGCACTACACTGGTTTTTATAAGGTGGCTGCTGTTGAACAGTAGCAAGCACCAGGCCTAGTCAAGTTATGCAAGTCAGGTGGTATCAAGTCATCCAGTGGTTGCTGCCAGACCTGGGGTTGCCAACCTCCAAGTGGGACCTGGAAACCCCCCAAATTACAACTGAACTCAAGACAACACAGATCTGTCCCCCTTGAGAAAATGGCTGCTGTGGAGGGTGGACTCTATAGCATTATATCCAGCTGAGGTCTCTCCCCCTCCCCAACCCCTGCTCTCCTCAGACTCCACCATAAAATCTCCAGGAATTTCCCACTCTTGAGCTGGCAACCTTAGTCAGCCTTGGCCCCAATGAGTCCTCCCTCAAAGGCTAAAGTAGGCCTGGAAAGAACCTACCCCCCCTCTCCTTGCCTTTTACTGACAGAACCAAGCCTGGAAGCTGTGGTTGCCTACCAAAAGCCACTAAGAGATCTGTTGCTGAAAGCTACAGGTGCTTAATTTTTTTTTTAATCTCCCAATGTGTTGGATTTTTTTATATATATATTTCATGTTTTTCTGCAATCCTGAGGCATTTTTCAGGTTTGTTGAAAGATCTGTCTTGCCCATTTACAGTTTCAGTCACTGGATTTAAATATCCTCAGATTTGGCCAGCTTCTGTATTAGTATACTGGTATATGTATTCCTCACCAGTGCAAGCTGGTACAAGGAAGTATTTGGGGTTCAAGTTAATGCTGAATCTTTGTTGACCTATATCTGCAATTCTAGGCATACCTCTTAGAAAGCTAATCCTCTTGAAATAAGGTGGACTTCTGTTCATGCATTTTAGGAATAGGTGACTACAAGTCAGATAAATAGTGATGTATAATGAGCAACACTGTAAAACTGAAGTGTATAAAATCATTTTTTAATGTGAGAATTTAACTTGTGAATATCTTCACTCTTGCCAGAACAGTTAGATAATAAACAGAAATAGCTGACCCATTTTTTGCCGTCATGAACATCTTCTGCATTGTGTAAAAATGACAGCCATATGTCCTGTTTGCTAAAACAATGCACTGGCCTCAAGAGTAATGTCATTATTTCTTAATAATTGCACTGTCAGAGGCATGATTATCACATTCATTAAGTAATTCAAGTGCTAAAATTAGCATGTCCAGTTATCAGTCTATCCAACACTGTTTAAAATTCCCCTGTCCCCCAGTCCAGTGAACTGAATAAAATATCAGGAGCAAGGTAAACAAGGACTGTCCTGTGTAGGCAAACAACAAAAGGCAATCACTGTTTAAAATTCCCCTGTCCCCCAGTCCAGTGAACTGAATAAAATATCAGGAGCAAGGTAAACAAGGACTGTCCTGTGTAGGCCAGCAACAAAAGGCAATCCATTGCTTGCATCATTACTATGTGTTTACAACTATAGGATTACGACTTATGTAAATTCTAAATAGCTGACTTAAAGATAGAGAGATAACCTAATGATGAGGAAAATAGATAAGGTCACCATATTCACTGTTGGAAAAGGAATTTTTTAGTGTACAAAGAAGAGAAGAAGATCCTGCAGGGGGTAGCAAGAAGACAATTAGATAGGATAGTGAGGTCAGAACCATCTTGCCTGTTAAGCGCTCTTCCTTGTCTGTCTCCACATTGCTACCCTTAAGGCAATTTCCCGCTTCTTCTCAGAAGTGCCACACTCAGTCTTACCCTCTCTCACAGCTAGAGATGTAGTTAGGAACCTATCTCTGTCTCTCCTCTTTCCTATCAAGTATATTAATTCCTAAATAAAACTGTATCTACTCTTTAATCAGGTTGTGCACCTTTGCTGTGTTAATTACTATGCAGACATTCAAGTCCCTCAAACCCAGGCATCCTAATTTGCATATTGTGAAAATTGTATACTAATTATACAAACCAAATTATGCAGAGTTGCTTTCCATCTCTTGCTTTCCATCTCTTCACCTGATCCTTTGCTCCTGCCAGGGTTTACTCAGGCTGTTTTGGAGGTGAGAGCAAAGCTTGTCTGCTACAAAAAAATGAAACAAAGCACTGTATCCTATGGTTTCTGATTTAGTTGTTCCAGCTGTACATGGCTCTGCATGAGTTCAATTAAAGTGCATAAGATCATATTGCTAAAGGTTTATTTGGTTTTTTTTTTTTTTTTTTTAATTAGAACTGAGAATCAGGGCCAGCTAAAAGACTGAATGAGTACTGGATGCCATGCCTAGACTCTAGGTAAAATGTGGTTGTAGGGGCAATATGTCAACACGTTAACTATGAATAACTTGAAAAATCAAGATTTTTTTCCCTGGCATTGGGGACAATTTATTTATGTAGTTATTTAAAACATTTGTATGCCACCTTTGTACCCAAATAGGGGTCTCCAAGGCAGCAAAAATCAAAACATGAAAATATTAGTGTAGTGGTGGTCATGGTATGTGTCAGTAAAACTGCATTCAGTTCTGCTGAAAAGATTGTGCATTTTCCATATTGGGATGGCAGGAACAGATTTCATCCTGAGCTACAAAGGAAGGCTGTAAAACTGAAGACAGAGATCTCCTTATCCAGGGCTCTATTTTTAAAAAAAGAAGTGCCGGAACTCTCAAGAGGGAAATGACGTTTTCAATCTGTATACTGAAAACTCATGAACTTTTAAACATTTTTAAAAGAATTTTGTCAAAGAGGTTCCGAAACTCTGTTCCGGCACATTCCCCCAGGAAAAACAAAAAAAAACCACTCTGTATCATAGGTTGGTTTTAACTCTCCAGGCTTAATAAAGATGAAGGAGAGGGTGGGGCAGGGGCAATGACATTGTGCCTAAAAACACATAGCGTGATTTCACTTCTGGCAAATACTTGAAATGATGTCCCGTCACCAGCCTGACACTCTGCCTGCCTATGCAGGGAAACAAGCCACACTTGGGGAAGGAGTGGCAGTGGGGAGTCCTCCAGGTGGCCCAGAGAGTCAGGAGTCCTCTGGGTGGCCCACAGAGCCAGGGGACCTGGGGGCTGGATGGAAGCCAGGGGGCCTTGGCAGGAAGTTGGGGGGCCAGGCCTCGAAATGCCCCATTGTAGCTATGGGCCTGAGTAGGAGACTTATTCAGTTACTCACTACATTCCTCATCTAGTCCCATGTAACCCTAAATAAATAGCACTTCAAAGGTTTTTGTATTCTTCCTTGAACACAGGAACGGTAGGGGATAAAGTAGTTGTGTATGCTGCCCTGAGCTCTCTGGAGAAAGGCCAAGATAAAATGCATAGAGTTCATATAGCCCAGTGCAATACAGCCTGGTAGTTGCTCTCCAGAATTTCAGATATATGCCTTTCCCAATCCTATTTTGAAAATAATAATTGTAAAAGATTGAGTTTGCAGACTTCTGCATGTAAAGAATGTGCTCTACCACTGAGCTATGGTCTCTTCCAAAATTTTGTACAGTAACTACAAAGTTGAGAAAAATCTCACTGGAAAGTAATGTGTTTTTTTATTACTTTTATAAATAAATTTAATTTTAATGTAAGAAGCTTCTCACTGAAAATTATGGTCCTGAGTACCACTTGTCTTTGAAAATTAATTCCCTCAGCAATTAAATAAAAAAAGAAGCCTGCTCCCTATATCTCAATCTTATATACATTTACTTGGAATCTCCATTTATCAAAAGTACATGTCTTCAGGCTTACAGCCTTGATTACTGAAGTGGAAGTGGGAAAAGGAGACCATTCAGTCAGTGATATTACTTGATATCGTGACAACTCTAGTTCAGTTTAAAAGTTCAAATTTCTTTGATAGTTTCTCCAAAGTTGGGATGAAACTTTCCTCAGGCATAATTAATGAAATTTTATAGGAATGCCACCAAAACTGATTTTAAAACCAAGAACACAATCTTGTAATACATTTTATTAGGGTCAGCCCAATAATGGCCCCGGTCACACGGGCCAGATAACGCGGGGTGGGGGGGAGGCATGGCTTTTCGCATCGACGCAATTTAACGCACCAGAACGTGATCAGACGCTGCGGCAGCAAAGTGGGGTTTTGTTTGTTGGCGGGTGTTTTTGGCACGCATCAAGAGTGCGCTTGAGTGATCACACATAGGTATTCTGTCGACAGCCCGTAGCAAACCATTTGCTAGTAGGCTTTCCCAGGTATTTTTTAACTCCGGATCTTTGGGCGGATGCTACGGGTCGGTGATGGCTGTGATACGCTTGCCAGATGTGTCCTTGTGATTGTGCCAGTATACTCCACCCGACATTCGTGCCTCTCCTGCTGCAAATTTTGTGTGTGAACAGGGCCAATACATAGCAGTGGGCAGCTTTTGAGTTCACCACTACAGCTATTGGAACTGTTTAAAAAGGGGTTTGGGGAAGGGAGACTCTGTGCATATTTGTGTGTGTTCAGTGCTGTCAAGTCACTTCTGATTTATGGTGACCCTATGAATTAATGACCTCCAAAACATCCTGTCTTTGACAGCCTTGCTCAGGTCTTGCTTCCTTTACTGAAGGGAGACTACTGCAGGATATGGTGTTATGTCCTGTTAAAGCATTGTGTGAGATGCCTATTTTAAAGTCAAATGTAGAAAAATTGTTTGAAATTTATGGTGCAAAAATGACATATAAATGGAGTAAAACTGTATGAGAGAGAAATAAGCTCCCAAAATTGCCTATTTTCCATATTATGCATAAAAGTTAGAATAAATATTTTAAAGACAGGGCTGGCAAGAAACTTGAGGGGGAGGTGCTTCTCATTCCTCCTCCTTTGCTTCCATCCCTCTCTTCTCTTCTGTGACAATCTGCCACCCTCTCTTTCCCCCCTCCCCTTTTCTGACACCCTCCCTCTCCCCCCTCACCTTATCTGTCAGTCTTCTCCCCTCTCTTTCTCCCCTCATCCCTTCTCTGTAAATCTCTGCCTCCCTTTCTCTGTCAATCTTCCCCCCCTATTTCTTCCCCTCCCCTTCCCTGACAATCCTGCCCCCTCTCTTTCTCCCCCTCCCCTTCTCTGACAATATTTCTGCCACCCCTCTTTCTCACCACCCCCTTTGACTTCCTCTTAGGTTGTGGGGGCTGCCCTTGCTCAGAGAGCTGCCACATCTGCAGAAGGGCCTCTGGCAGCATCGGCAGGGGCCACAGCAGTGGTTGCAGTGGTAGTAGGGGCCTTAAGAGATATAGGTGTATAAACACATCACGACATCCAGCAGTATAGATTAAGCATCTTAGTATGACAGAGCAATGCCAAGCTGGGGTTGAACCCTTTACAGGTCATTGATATAAATGGGATTTGAAGAATGTAACTGTTTAGGATTGCATTGTTGTATACTTTATATTGGTGAGATGGAGCCCCAAAAAAGAACACCCACTTTCAGTTCTGGTGATGGAGCTCACCTAAATCTCATACTAGATATGGCTAATGTGTTCTTCTATGTTTCCTTTTGTTTCTGTATATCATTGAGTACTATTTCATTTTGCCCATTTTGTTGCTGGCATTCATGATTTCTTTGTTACTTGAACATAATTCACAGGGGCTCAGGGGGCTGCAGCAGGAGGGGGAAGCAGGAACATCCCACTCTGCAATGTCTGCAAGTGGTTGGATACATCATTTATGCATATGATATAAGTACATGTATAAATCTAGTGCCAGTGCAAATATTTTATGGGGAAATTCAGCACAGTGAAATCAAAATGGTGTGAAAATAGACTCAAGTTCAATTTGCACTGCAATCAAGTAGAAATGGTATAGAGTGCATTCTTTGTTTCTTTGGGTACATATTCTATTTATTACCAATAAGAAAAACCCATTTATTTTTAGTCTATGTGACTAGAGATAAGACTAGCAAATTTAAAATGTAAATAATGAATAAAGTTTTGTGAAATAAAGTGTAAGATATGGGTGTAATTAGAAAATCCTTGAATGTGGTTTCTTATAGCATAATATATTTTTAAAAAGAAAAAAGTATAGTGTGAGAGTAATTTCAACAGCCGCTGTTTTACAGTGTCATGCCCCTGTCAAGAAAATAGTTACATTTAAAGCTAAGTATTCATTATATAAGTTCCATTTCGAGTGTTCATTTGTTCTTCATTTATTGCAGGGACACACAGCACAAGTGGATTAATTATAAGATAGGAAATTCTAGTTTAACCAAAACATTAGGCAAAGTTCCAAAATAGTAAGCAAAGAAACATTTCAAGTCATTAAGATGTTCAGAAAACTCCAAGCATGGGAAAAATTAATGAAATAAGTTTTATATAAGCATTATAAACAACCCAGTCTCCCCCTCCATGTATCCTTATATTCCTTGTGCAGAAGTTGTGTCCTACAACTACTACTGTCAGAAGAAAAATTTCTGCAAATACAGTGGGTCGCTGGAACTGTTCAGTAATTTGCTGCAATCTTCCAACCTTAATCACAAAAGTTATTACTTCCACCTCCTTCACCCTAGAAAACAACCTGGCTGTATCTGTCATTACATTTGTTCTTGCCTCCCCCAAAACAGCGGCAGCCATGTGATAATAAAGGCTTGTAAACAATTTGTTGTTCATTCTTCCTGACCTTTACTTCATCCTTTTTGGGGTTCCCTAGAGGTTGAAGTAAATGCGTAATCTCCAGATTCTACAGTCTATAAATATTCGTTTCCACCTTCACTCTGCCCCAGTCCAACCCTTGCTGGCAGACATGAAAATAAGTAAAGCTGTGAAAATTAGCTGGGATAATAGGGTCATAATAATAAAATTTATTTAATTTTACACCAGCCAAGGGATCTTCAGTGCCAGTGTGCCAACCCCTTCCAGGTCTAATGGCAGTGTGGGCCCTTGATGGGATGAAGAAGAGTCAGGCTTCCTCTGCCTGTGCATCCTAGACTTTATGGATGTGACCATCATGGCTCATCAATTGTGTGTGGCTTAGTGTCCTTCTTGCCAAGAATTGTATTGCTCGAGAGAAGTGTGCCATGTGACCTTCTCCCCTAGCCATGATGTCTGTGGATCAAGGTTAATGTTATCCCAATTCCAATGAAGGCCTCAAAACCCCGGGCCTCATGTCGGAGGATTTCCCCTTCACCCTACTAATGGGTACCTCAGGATGCTCACCAAAGCTTTACTGTGTACCACTGAACCAACTTAACTCACATTGCTACTGCCACAGGTGGGAACTAGCTCACTGCTTGGTCTCCAACCACCTCATGTTCCCAAGACACTCTTTCCCAGGCCCCACTGCAGATCCCTGGGTATTGTGCCTTTCTACAGTAGGCAGACTCCATCCAATTGTGCCAAGTGAATTGCTGTCCCATTCCTCCATTTCCCCTGGGTACAAATTGCCCCTCCTCATCCTCTACAGGACCATGTCAGCCAAATCCACTGAATGACTGGACAGTGATGCAACTCCATAATGGCAATGGTGGTAAGTGGGCCAGGTGCGCCCCTGCCACAATCCCTGTTCATCTGAGCACTGGCCCTCTCTAGATGTGGCAACTCTCTGCACCCTCTGCTGAGCCCTACCAGCCACATTGACAGGGCACCTGAGTTGGTCATTGGGTCCAGAATGGCAATGCCTGCAACACATCTCTGCAATTCACCAAATCAAACCATCAGGATCCAGTTCCACCAGGCAGTGGTCTAGTCAAGGTTTTGCTGGGCATCCTGTGACTGGCTCAAATGCCATAACCATTGCTAACATACCTGCAAGTGTTTTCTGTTCAGCTCAACCTGAAAGAATAATTCCACCTGTAGGTTATGTATGAAGAATCCAAATATGCAGCTTCTGTCCTATCCAGGAGAGCTAATGTGGTGTCATGGTCAGAGTGCTGAACCAGGACAAAAAGCACCCCTTGGAGGGTTCAGAAACAGCCTCTATTTCCAGTGTTCCCCTCAGCTCTGCTGCTTCTGCGGGAAATGCAGGAGGGATGAGAACTGGTGGTGGTGGGATCTGGGAGAGCCATGGTCAGCTCTCCTCTCCTCCTGAGCCAAGAACCTGTTGTCTGGGTCACTTGGGGCCAGTTGCTCAGCCTGGACCACCTCACAGGGTTGTTGTTGGTGGTCCGGGCTGAGTGGTGGAGGGGGGGTCTGGTGTGCCTCCTTGAGATCCTCAGAGGTGGGATGGGGGACGAGAGGAAACAAAGAGCAAAAAATGAATTGTTGCTGTGCTCGGCTGCTGAGACTGGGCGTGTGTGCTGAAAAACTACTTTATTTACTTGAAAGGAAGATGACTCATCTTCTAAAAGTGCTCTATATACAAAAAGGAATTAATTCATATGGAAATGTAAGATACCCCCTTTTAAGGTGTCCATTGAGAAAAAAACTAATCTTGCATATGATTCAATAAATTTATTACTAGCCTGCTACCCGTGCTTCGCTATGGTATTTAAGTTCCATAAATCCAGTTATAATACTGATGATGTGAAGTCTGAAATGTGACATTTGTTGTAGGAATTCTAACGGAGAAGATTGTAGTGTAAGAAATGAAGTGAGATTTTAGCCTCGGCCACACGGGCAGGAAAATGCGGGGGGGAGGCGTGGCTGTTTGCCCCGGAGCAAACTAACACGCGACTGCGCGACCAGGTGTTGGGTTGAGGTCCCGTCGAGCTCCCGTGGTTAGGGGGGAGGTGCTGATCACATGACACGGCAAAGAAGTGGAGCGGCGCGGCAAACGAGGTTGTGGTTTTTTAAAAAAACTGAAATGTGTGCATGCTCCGTTGGGTGCTTGTGCGCATCCGTGGAGACTTGGGGGAAAAAAACCCTTTTTGTGAGGGGATGTGGGCGGGCGCCGGAACTACCACCGGAAACGCGATCAGACGCCCGCCCTTGCCCCACGGTTTCAGAAAACTAGTACGTCCGAGGTACTAGTTTTTTACACCACATCTTCGGCGGGAAGCCTTGGGTGCGCCACGGGAGCTCTACACTTTCCAGATGTGGTGATGAGATCGCGCACGGAAAATCCGCCTATCTTCCGTCTCTCTAGCGTGCCTAATGCTCCGTGTGACCGGGGCCATACATACTTTTTTTTCCCCTCTCTCAAAGGACCACTCTCTAGACCACATTGGTGGTTCTGCCATCAGGTGCTAAGATCACCAGGCTGCTTGATGAACTCACTCTGGAGCAGGCCACATACAACTGTCCATTTAAGAAGCAGTCGTCTGTTAAGTCCACTCCTGCTACCTTCCACGAAAGTGATGGCTTTTCTACTTGTGTTCCTGGATTGTTTTGCCCATATGGAGACTGTGCTGTTCTGAGCACCTCAGGGTGATCTTGCTTTTACTTGACCTGTGCAGCTCAGTGCACTGCAGGAGTGCTATGTTCAAATGTCTTTGCCGCATTCCTAAGTTGCCTCCTCCTTGTAGCATTGGTGTATCTGGCTTGATGTTTGCCAGGAGCTTTCTTGGGGTCAGTAAGAGGTGTGAGGTGTGAGGGGGAGTTGGTGTGAGGGAGTGGTGATGTCTGCCTGGCAGCCGCATAGGAATAAATGGGGGGAGCACATTTTCCTCTTTTAACCCACTTAGTGGGTCAAATTTCTAAAAATCCCTTCTTAGTGAGCACCTACACAACAGTGAGAGCGCTCTCCCCGAATGTGGTGTCTCTAGGTCCAGCGGTTTGGCCTGGGTGTTGATTTTACGGTGAGTTGACTTTCTTTTATATAGATAGATGGCTTTTGGGGATTCCTGAGTAAATTAATTGCTTTCACTCCTAAAAATCTATTTCTTTTGTTTGTATTTTGAAGAAAAAGTAATATCATTAATTGGGTTTGCCTGTGTTATTTGTGTGTACCTGGCATTACATTTTGTTGCACACACGACCCTTATTTGTGTGTACCTGGCATTACATTTTGTGCCAGCCCAACAAAGTAACATTTACATCAGATCTGGCCTTCATAACAAATGAATTTGACACCTCTGCTTTAAAGTGTATCCATTTAATGCAGCAGCTACAGCAACAATGGAAACATATATTTTCCTTGGTTTAGGCACACAGTATTTTGAAATTTTCTCTGTAACACATAATTTTCTCTAACACATTTTGACCGATTTCCCACAAGCAGCTGCGCCACCCTCACTCTTCCCTTCCCCCGATTGTATTCATCAATTTCCCACTACTTGCTGCACAGCTGCATTTTGACCTGCAGCATCCCCCGATTTTCCCTGCATCTTCTCGATCTCAAAAAACAAGGATCTAGAAGACACAGGAGGAATCAGGGGATGCTGCAGGTCAAAATGTGGCCACACAGCAAGTAGTGGGAAATTGACAAATACAATTGGGGGGAAGGGAAGAGCAAGGGCGGCACAGCTACTCTATACGTTTCCATTGTTGCTGTAGCTGCTGTTTCCCAGACTAAAAGTGTACCTGCAATCCTGCAGACAGAAATGAAGTATTTCTGTTTAACCCTCTTATTGGAAGAGGTCAGCATTAGATAAGATCATTATGAAATAAAAAGGGAAATGCACAGTGTGATCTTGAGAGGAGTTATACCTTACTAAATCCATTGAAGTCAGTGAACTTAGAAGGATGTAACTCTGTTTACGGATGGCATTGTTAGTTGCTGATCCATTTACATCCCAGTCCTAATGACATATATTCAAAACCAATGATCATGTGCAGTTTACTCCCAGACTGAAGCATCTCTTTTAAGCGCCAGATGACTAGTTGGTATCCTATGCTTTTTCAAAAGAGAAATTAATTTTTAAAAAGAAAAGAGAGAAAAGAAATGTCATATAGACTCAGCTTCAAGGAACATATCAACTGCACTGGAGTCCATAGTGACTGATGACTGTCCCATGTCAGCCATATATTGAGGGAGCCAACCAATGCACACTAATGCTGCAATTACTCTCTGGCACCACCCAGTCTCTGCACACACAAAGAACACCATGGGAAACACTGTGTCCTCCACTACAGGGAGGATGTTGTAATGTCCCCCTTTTGCTGTGGGTTCCCAGGTTAGAGTACTTACTCAGGCACCCATTTTCAGGTCCATTCAGCAGAGACAAGCTGGCTCAAAACATCTACCATTTATTTGCAAGGAGACAACTCCAACAACCGACAACATCAGCAAACATACAAAACTGGAAACTGAAACAAGAGCTCCACCCAACAGGACCAAAATAATCACACAGATATTAGGGGAGGAGCAGACTCTTCCATTACATACATACATGTATACGATAAATATGCCACAGATGTGGCATCTGTGACGAGACCTTTCTAGCAACTGAGGCGACCCACACAGCCTCCTATCATGCTGGGGGAACATGGTTTATTTTAAACTATAAACCATTCCTTTAGTTAGCAGGTGTTCTTAAGGTAGTAAGTGTACAGGGATGGGTTCGCTGCTCTGAGGTAAGTTTTGTGGTGAGCAGATAGAATACAGAGATCACTGAGACAAGATATTAAAAATACAGAACATTTATGTATTTACTAGTTGGCTACAAAGAACCGATAAGCAGCACAGGTCTCCAGGCAGACAAAGGAGAAATCTGGCAGAGGCATATACATTTAAACTAGCTATGGCTTCAGAGAGTAATCTGAGTTCTCTTTAATACTTTCAGGCGTAAACAGGCTTTTACTGACTAGCCACTAGGCTGGATCCTCTCTCTCACACAGGATCCCATCCACACCAGCCTGCTCTTTCCCAAGAATCAGACTAAATGGTACAAGGTCTAATGGTACAAGGTACATTGCCAGAGACAGGCCTAAGAATCAGGTACTTTATTCTCTCTCTGGAATAGAGCCAAACCAGTCTGTGCTCTTTCCATCAAATCTACCCTTCACTCTGTCTGCTCTTTTCCTGAGACAGAGTGCTTTCTGCCTGAGACAGAACTGAACTCCTGCAGTCTTCTTGAAGCAGACCTGAACTAAAGCTCCTGCTGTGCTTCTCTCCAACATTCCATCCACCTTCTGAAAGGTGGTTGGATGCTGAAGCAGTACTCCCATATGCTTAAGTGAGTGGCTGTTTTCCCCTTCAGGGGCAGGACAGCCTCCTGTCCATCACAGTATCCCCAGTAGAAGAAGAAGAAAGAAGAGAAGAGATTGGATTTATACCCCGCCCTTCACTACCCAAAGGTGTCTCAGAGCGGCTTACAAACTCCTTTCCCTTCCCCTCCCCACAACAGACACCCTGTAACTACCACATTCCTATGAAATCAGCAGGTGAGGTTCAAACTCCCTTATGTAAACAGACCCATCCTTAATGAGCAGAAATATGAGGAAAGAAATATAGCCATTCCAATAATATCACCTAGACTTCTACAAAGATCATTAGGCAGAGGAAAGCCTACAGACCTTTGTAGGCAAGGGTTCAGGCGACTGGAGAAGGGGAGAATGGCCCAAGGGCCAGGGTGTTTTTTTCCAAGATCAGACACTAGGGCAGTAACAAAAGAACATACAATCTCATATTCAAAGAAGACTTTCCTTTCATTCCCCAGTAACTCACTGGGGAAACTGGAATGATGAGGTCTGAATCCCATGAAGGAGGAGGAGGAAAGACAAGAATTCACAATTCAAGTACAGCAGACTTTTGTGCAAGGTGCCCTTTCTCCAGAGTTCCCATCACCTGAATTGCCCTTTGTGGACAGAGAGACATAGCCCCATGTTGTACAATCTATTATATGACATATGGCTCTATTTTAATTTTTTTTTGAAGAAAAAAAAAAGAGAGAGAGATGGCTGTCCTGGCCTGGCTGTGGTTTATTTTTTCATAAGATTTATGTCTCTCGTCTACTAAAAACCCAGCCAGGATGACTTTTAGGAGAGTTGTCATCAGTGTTCCCTCTAAGCTGAGTTAGTGTGAGCTAGCTCACAGTTTTTTAGCCTCCAGCTCACAGATTTTGGTCTTGGCTCAGGAGGGATGGCTCCAGAGAAAACTAATTTATGCAGTAGACAAAATCCTGGCTCACAACTTTAATGCCAGCAGCTCACAAAGTAGAATTTTTGCTCACAAGACTCCACAGCTTAGAGGGAGCATTGGTATGACAGCTCTACTATGGCTGTGTACAGATGGCAGAAGGCAAGCAAGGAGACTTGGGTTTTATCCTATTATGTTCAATGGGAGAGTTCATACTTATGACAGTGTTTTTAGTAGTGCCAGGATCAGACCTTGGGTTGGGAGGGCTTAGGCTCTGTAGTACCCGGGGGGGGGGACCTCTTATTAGATTGACTACTCATCTGGGGAAAGTAAATGTCCCATGAGTAAATGTGGACCCAATTAACTGGTTAGGATAGAATACATTTATCTTAAACATTGACCAGTGATATACAGAGATTTGGCTACTTTTGAATATACGGTAATAGTAATAGGGTTAGTGTTGACCACCATCTCTCTAAGCCAATCAAAGCCACAGTTCCAGAAAAGAAGAACATGCCGTTGATTTGCAACCAACTCATGGTGACCCCATCCACAGGGAATTCTAGGCAAGAGACAAGCACAGATGGTTTGCCATTGCCTTCCTCTGCATAGCAACTTCAGTCTTCTTTGGCTGTCTCCTGCCCATGTACTGACTGTGGCCAGCCTTCTGATGAGCACGGCTGTTTGAGCTGCCACAATTTCAGAGGATGTTCACAATTAGGTAGAGTGCTATATCTGTATTTTGAGTAAATATTTATGCAAATGAAACATGATTTGTAAGATAGTAGTATTAAAATGTCATCAAGTTGAACTGGGATTTAGCTTGTTTAAAATGAACAATTTTGGTGCAAATTGTTTTTGGATGTCTACAAGAATAATAGAAATGAAAGTGTGAGAGAGTCCTTTTTGATTTAACACCATCATGGCTATCCTACATTTAACAAAATTAAAAACATGGGACTCAATTAAGTTATATTTTCTGTTTATTTAGCAGTTAAGAAGTTGTTTTGTCTATACGTGTGAAATTGAAGGACATTTCTTTTTTATATCCATAAAGGACAAACAATTTACAAAGCTACTAGAGGAAAATAGGCTTTTACTCATTCCCTGTCAGACTGCCAAGGGATAATTTGCTGAGGGATACAAAAAAAATCAGATATATGGAACTGATTATATTATGCAAATGAGTAGAAGTCATTACTGTCCATACCTGCAGAGGCCTCAAATTCTTACTGTTCAAAAATCCTTTTTTGCTTAGATGGGTGTTCCTTGTATTTCTTGCAGTCTTTTTTACTGTACTTATACCATGTTCCTACATGTATCCACGATGTGCATTGTGCCTTTGTGCTTTTAAAAAGTGATGACCTAGCAGTTTAACTCTTCTGAACATTGAATCATTTCCCCTAAAGATTAAAACTACAGAAAATCATAACTGTGTCTTTCATAAGGCAGTTTCCACTAAAAATAAAGTGGAATGTTGATATATATTTTCAAATACAAGTTTTGTATTTTCAAATACAAATAAAATTGAACAGAGACTGTATGGAAATGCATACAATCACAAACCAGCACAAGCCTCCATGAACAGCTTGAAAGATGACTGTGTGCTGTAGAAAACTGCGAACCATCTCTAACTTCACCTTTGCTTCTCTCATGGTTGTGCAGCTGGATGTTTAGGCTTACAGACCACATCAGTTTGTTCTTAGCACTAATTCTTTAATTGATTACCATGTACTAATAATGGCTTTCAAGCTTGAAATACAAATCTGCTGTTGCTTCACATTCTGTAGCAGGATATAATCAAGGTAATATTTAATCTAAAATGTAACTGCAAACTAAATTCTTCTTCTTTATTTGAATTTTCTTTGTACATTTATGTATTTTAATTTTCTTGCATCTTTTAGCAACATATTTTTGATGTAAAATATTTATTGTGATGTTTTAAAAAATTACAGGATCTGTTCATGATCTATTCAGATAGCTGGACATACTGCAAAATTTTTATTGATCTCTCTTATATTAGGAAACTATGTATGTTAGTAAGGTCTGTAAACATTTTGTTACTAACATTGTTACTAACATACATAGTACCAATTGAATGATCATTATTATAAAAAAATTCAGTTAGACTATGGAATGCTCAAGACTGAAAATAATTAGCTTGCTGCCTTTTAAGGAAACTATACTGACATTTATTTATTTTAAACTTAATAGATCAGGGAAAAAAGATACTCAGTGCCATGTCTTACGCTACTTAATTAGTCTTTCCTACAACAGATGAACAAAGCCGGTTTTTCTAGCATCTCTGGCTCTTGACTACAGAAGTTCATGCCAGTCAGCATTTCTAACTGCTAGCGTTCCCCATTGCTGATTTTTGCCTACCTAATAGGGATGGCCATGAACTCGCTCACAAACTAAAGTCTGTGATGAATTTCGGCCAGTTCATGCTTCACAAAGTCAAGTTCACGGCGGGTCAGCCAGCACAGACTTCCCATGAACTTTCAAGCTGTCCATGGAGATTTGTGCTGGTTTGTGATTGGCTACATTTCCAGGCAGTCTCTGCTCAATCAAAATATTTACAAACCTTCAAAGCAAAAACTTAGAGAGCATGTAGAGGAGCATCCACTGGAGGTCCCCGGGAACTTTGATGTCTCTAGCTTGCACAGGATCTGTTCTATGCACTCCTGGACTTGCACCTGTCAAATAACTGCTGACAGGTGTAGGTTCAGGAGATTCAGGAATATATAGAATGGATCCTATGCAAGCTGGAGACACCAAACTTGCAGGAGTCATTTCCCCAGAATACACTTTCCTGGGGGCACCTTCTTTGGGGGAGCTATAACTCAGACCCTCTAAATCCAATTCCCACCAAACTTGGAGGGCAGCTAGAAAAGGGTCAATTAGAGATCCCCTATGAGTTTGGGGTCTCTAGCTTGTCAGGGGGGCATTCTACTACTGTACAAACTGAGCCATTTTGTGAGGTGGCTAAAAGTTTGTGACAGTCCATGGATCACAATCAGGGCACACCACAAACTGAACCACCTTTTCCCAGTTAATACTGAGTAGACGTTTTATACTTACCTACAACAGAAATGCTACACATTTCCTTGAGATTGCAAGCAGTAGTGATGGGCCAAGCAAAATAACATAAAATTCTGTGAATGCTTCTCCAGAAATCATTAAGTTGGATGCTGAAATTAAAATGAGGGAGGATAATATAGAAAGAGAACCTTTTCTTTCTTTGCCATGATTATACTAGAACTTGAGGGTGCCCAATGAATTTTACAGGCAGTATAGAGAAAAAGATGAACAGTGGTGCTGCACAAATAAATTGCCAGTGTTCTGATGGTGCTGGTTTCAGCTCCCTTTTTACAGTTTCTCCATTCTGCAAAACGAACTTGTTCTGCAAGTCAGAAGAGTGAAACAGCCCAACTCATTAATTTAGGGTATAGATCTACACTACAAAACCAATGTTTAAAATAAAATTTTGTCATAGCCATCCACAAAGAGTGGTGCAAGCTACCCAAATCCATTTCTTCAGCTGTCTTTGCTCTTTTGGAATAAATAAATTATACCATGACAAGATACCTGAACATTTGTGCTGTGTGAGCTGAGCATTTGGAAGGCTACCTGTGCTGTGTGGATAGTTCAGAGACAAGCTGAGATGCTGATTAATGAGTGAATATTTACAGACCCACATTGTACTCCAGGAGCTGATTAGAGGGTCTCTGACTCACCATAAAACCTCCTTGAGAGCAACTTGTATGTAATTGCAACCTATCTAGTTGAGCCAAGATCAGCTAATGAGTCTTAAGATATTATTCATTGGCTAGAGTGCCCAGTTAGAGTTCATTAAAAGCATTTATGATCTGTCAAAAATATTGTTATCATCATAACCATCCTTTTGCAGAACTATTGCACTGCTATTTTTAAACAGTCTTTGCTAACAGCATGGGGGTTCCTTGTGTTTTAATTCATTCTGTGTGTGTGTGCGTGCATGCACGCAAGTGTGTGTTTCCCCCCTGCTACTTTTGACATTATTTGAGCGAAAATCTTAGGGCCAAAATACTTGAAGAAGCGCAAAGTATATGAAGGCGTTCAAATATAAAAAAGTGATTCAGTTTTATAACTGTTCTGTGGAAAATTGTTCCTGCATCTAGTCTTTAAAATACTTTATCAGTATTTTTCAGGTATATTTCAACTTTTCAAATGCATCCAGGATTTTTTGGGGGAACCGAGGGAAAAATCCCCCCCCAATTCCCAGATATATTTGGGAATTACCCACAAAACTGTACTGTCCAGCAGAGCATGTGGGAAGAATTCTCCTCGCAGGATTGGCTTGTGGGTGGGATCTGTTGAGCAGTCTGGTCTAAACTGGGCTAGCCAGCAGAGCCTGCATGGAGAACTCCCCCCCCCCCCCGATCAGCTCCTGGATAGCACTGTTGGGCAGTTCGGTCTAAACTAGGCCACATAGCAGAGTCCCAACAGAGCCTGTGGGGAGAATTCTCCCCACAGGATTAGCTCCTGGGCGGGCTCTGTTGGACAGTCCGGTACTTCCCACAGGATTGGCTGCTTGGCGAGCTGTTTTTGGCAGTTCAGTATAAGGGACTGCCCAAAAGAGCTACTGCTGCTTTTTCTCTCTCAGTGTTTTTCAGTTTTTGTCTATTCGACAAAATTTCGGCTCTCTGAAAAATCCCAGATCCAAATGCTTTACTGATATTTTGTTCTGTGTTTTTTTTTGGGGGGGGGGGTTCCCAATTTTTTTAGGTCCAATAGACCTGAACCAAAAAATACCAAGATAAAAAAGCACACCCCTAGATAGAAGAGATGGCAGTTATTTGGAGGAAAGCAATACATTATAAAAATATAAATGAAGTATTCAGCAGAGATTATTATACATAAGCACTAAAAGCAGAACTGAGGGGGCATTTTGTGCATCGGGAAACTAATATCTACATTCATAGGACTCAGGATATGAGACTGGACCAGGAATCAATTATTTTAAAAGAAAATATCAGGTGTCACTGGCTACCACTCTGTGTAACTCCCCCCCCCACCCGATTGTCAAAATGTGTCTGATTTATTTTTATTAGACTTTTTTCCCCCTGCCCATCCACCATGGAGCTCAGAGAAGCATACAGAATTCTCCTTTCTTCCATTTGTTATAAAATGATCAAAAGTGTTTAATACTCAGACTATCAATGGATCTTGCTCTATTGGAAAGAAGAGATTTCTTTGCTTTTAAAAACCTTTATTTCTAAGAGTAAAAGGTACACGAGATAACTACAAATAAACATAACACTAACAGCTACATTTTCTAAGCTGTCTATAGTCAACACTAACACAGAGATAATGGAGAATCTGTCCTTCTTCTCGACCCCTAGAAAGGAAGTCACCTGAAACAAACAACCAATCTGTATCACAATAGAAGCTACTTTTCCTGGGCTAATTCCCTATTGGCTTACTGCAGGTATCCCTTCCAGGTCAGTCTAAACAATAGCAATACTAGGCAAACAAGTTAACCCTATAATGACTGAATTGTCAAACCTTGTAAACACATGCATTTCCAGCACCATTTAATCCTCACACCAACCCCTTGATATCAGTGAGATCAAGAGAGAGTGTGACTGGCCCAAGGTCACCCAGTGAGCTTCATGGCTTAGTGTAGATTTGAACATAGATACACTCCAACTACTATACTAACTGGCTCTCATAAAAGGAATGTCTTGGAGATTTGGGAAACCCAATGAACTGAAAGGCAAGTTGCAAGATTGAATAAAGCCTGAAGGTTAACTTCTAGTCTTACTGTAACTTCTGTGATTTTGGCAATTGTGTGGGGTGGTTTTAAATACTACACAGTCAATACAGTAAGTACTTCTTGTCATATTGGCTTATTGATCACATTAACTTTGGTAGGATTCTATCAAATGGTTAGTGTGAGATATTATTATCGTCATGTAAGTGTGCTTGAATGTATACATAAAATATACTGATACTTCTTGGAACAGTGCAGCCTTGGTAATGGCTGCCTCTGCAGCACCAGTTTAGTATATAGAAGAATTTTGTTGGGATGGCACCTAATTGAAGTGCAGTAAATACACTTTAACATGTTCCCTTTGCATAATTTAGTGGTTTTAAAAGGCAAAAAATCCAGAAGCTTGTTTTTTTTCACAAGCCTAAAGAGGTATACTTCCCACTGAATGGTACTGGCACAGAGATAATACACATGTCCTCATTCACAGATAACACATGTGTACATCTTATGTGATTGCATTCAAGCCTATTTTGTAACAGAATCTATGTAAATTTTGGATTTGTGCATTGTGTACACATGTGCAGGCACACAAGCTTACTAGTAGCTTTTTCCATTCTGTGGAAACACCTATGCCAAGCCCAACTGCTTTATTTTGTCTTACTAGGAATCAATACTGTTAGATTAAAATGCTACCATATCCTATAAACTCCTTTAGCTAGCGCACTGCTTGCATTGTTTGCCAATTCTGTAATCTTAGTCCTATTGGTTGTTTTATGATTTCTGTCTCAATTTTTTTTAAACCTGCAATCTGTCTTGAGTCTCACTGAGGTGGCCTATAAACAAAATTAATTAAATAAATAAATCCTATAAACTGCTCACTGATTGCCTGATGTTTTCATAGGCTATAGTCTGTTTATTGATTGACTGACAGTTCTCATCATATTTATAATGGGTCCCAATAAGAGGGTCAGACTATAAATGAAATCATCATCATCAATGTTGTTGTCATTGTAAGTCATCTGGTTCTTCTGCAAACACACACACACAGTAATTTACTAAATGTCAAGTAGGAATGTCCATAAATTTTGCAGCTATTTTGGAGAGGTAGAGGGATACCTATAGCAGATAAACCTGCATACACAATAAATACTCTAAATAAGATACAAGATTGTGTGAGGAAAGACAGTGTGGACTATCCTTTAATTGTAAGTAATTCAATAGAGATGTGAGTGTAATCCATGAGATGATGTAAGACTGGGACTGGAGCAACTGTTTAGAATTGTTGCTTTTTGGAGCACCATGTAGAAAGAGAGCCTATATGCACAACTTGGATGTGTATGAGCTCTGTGGAAAATCCCAATTCCACTTCTAAAAAAATTCCACCTCCGTGCATCAACATTTGAATATCTTGTTGTGTTCAGCTGTTGAAGTGGGATCAGACTGAAAGTTCCTATGAAACAGTACAGCACTGCAGAAAAGAGAACACCAGAAAGCAGTTACTTTAGTCATTATATTTGTTTTATTTAACACACAGTTTTGAAGCACTCTAGGGCTGTGGTCACACTGGCGACTTGGTGCGGTATGTTAGCACCTCAAATTGTACCAGTTTAAAGTGTTGTGGGGCATATCATCAAGACAGCACACCCTGCTGCATGTTACCCATGTGGTCGTCCTCTGGTCAAGCATCCACATTACTGCAGTGCTTCAGCCACAGAGTGTGCGGCCTGGTCGGTTTTTAAAAATGTAGGTGGCTGCATATGTATATAGGCAAAAACTTTTTTAAAAAAACCACCCCAGTGGCAGAAATGGATCTGCAGGTTCAGATGTCCCTTCTGGGTTCCTTTCACTGCAGGAGGGTCCAGATGTTGGTCAACCCTAGGGGAACTGTGAGCAATCCATTAATACCGGACTTTCCCCAGTATCTGTTTATTCCGCTTCCATTGAGGAACAGCATGGGCTGCCCACGACTGTGCCATGGGAGGCAGATGTCCTTGTCTGGAGGGGTCCATTTATTCTGCTCAGGTAACACCACTATAGTGACACAAACAGCACATGTGACTGCAACCTAGGTCTGGAAGGAGAAAGTACAGCATCGTGATCTCAAAGTAAGACTCACACAGCTCAAGCAATGGAGCTTGTGTTGGCTTTGACACCCTCATGTGAGTAGCAAAATTCAAACAGCAGGATAAAATAGCCACCTTTTCTATCTGCTGGATACAGCCTCTCTCACCTCCTGGGAACACAATGTGCTTATTCTGTTTTTGACAAACTAGTAGTCTTTTTAAAACTCCCTCTATTTCACATACTCTGGTCCCTCAGCCCTTTTTTTCTGCAGAATGCTTGCTTTTCCAACTTCTTCCCTGTTGCTGCTTTCATCCTCTCAGATTAGCTTTCTTTTTATTTGGTCCTCTCTGTTGCTACCAGGTAACTGCTATCCTTTCTTTCCCTTAATTTGAGCCAATATTGTTTTCTATGTTTCTCTTTTATGGATAAGGTTTTCGCTCCCAGTTTTGCAGGTACATTATTTCTTTAACAAGTAATTTATGTACAATTTCAGTTGTCGTTTGCGATTTGTTGGTTGCTTCACACATTTACGTATTAGTTGGTATCCTGAAGGAACTCTTCAGACCAAATTTGAAGTGAAATTGTGAAGTCACAATACCAAATGAATGTTACAGGTCCTTCAAGTTAAATCTCTGACATAGAATGAGGAAGCAAAGCTTTCCATCTACTCTCCTGAACAGAATGAGGTGCCCCACCCTCTTCTTATTATAGCCACACACAATAAACAGCAATGTGAAAGCATTCTATCAGACATTTGATGTTCATTCGGTTTGCTGCCAGTCTGGAACTGCAAAAACATGAAGCACCTAGCAAAGCACAATACATGAATGATGACTTGGCAGGTCATTGGATATGGAGACTTGGTTTAACTTCATATTCAATATTATTTGTAAATATTGCCAATACTCACGTATAAAAATGTATAACCCTTTTGCGAAATATTTACTGGAAATATGGGCTAGTTCGTGCTGTGTTTATGGTACCTTTAATGACACTGAGACATGAAATTGATGTTTGGTGGTTATAAGTGATTGTCCTCTCAAATATCCCACAGCAGAATAAATCAGATCCCCGAAAGTAATAGCACTATATTTTAATTTTGTTTGGGAGCTACTAATGTAGCATTGCACACTATTTATTTTAAGTGCACTTCAAAAGCACCAATAACATTTTACCCATACCAACAAGAAGGTAACAAAAATCATAGCAAGTAATTGAATGTTGAAAATGCTTGAAGATGAGTTTTCATATTTTTAAGAGGCTGGTCATGATAGTTGTTTCAAGCCAGAGGAAATTTTTGAAAATCACTCCTTACACTTGCTGAATGCTTGTGTGTGCGGTACAGGCTTCTACTGCCATGTTTTTAGCTATTGTATCTTTCTAAGAGGTAATAAAACATATTGGGCTAAATCAATCACTTTCCCATTCTGTGCCCTTAAGATTTCAAGTTTTGTGTAGAAACAGAAATCTATATCTACTGTTAGGTCAAAAATGGTCACAATAGTTGTAATGGTGTTATTTCAAAGCTTAAGCAAAAATCAATTTTTTCCAGCATGACACACAAAAGCAAGCTGATGTACTTTCATATCTAACAATCACTGTACTAAAGTGATATATGATGACATACACAAAATATACTCTGTTTCATAATATTGTACTCACACAATTATTGCAATAGCCTTTCTTTTCCTTTCAAATCCTTTTTTGTTGTTGTTCAGAGTTCATAGACTTTCTTCATCATTTATGCCATAAATCACATCTATTTACTACGCCATTTAACAGTCACAGATTTACACTTTTCTCAGTTAACATATACAGCTTGCTGATCAAGAAATATGCATGAGGTCATTCTGGCTCAGTAGACCTTTCCCAAGAAGCTGCTTGAATCACCTTAAAATAGTCCTATTAGTTATATGGTTATTTCTACCCTCAGCATTGTGCTGTTTGATGCAATGAGCAAATGTGTGAAATAATATTTCTGTGCATGAATTGCTCTCATTAGACCAGGGTAACTATGAATAACTAGTCTTCTTTGTTCTTACTTACTTTAAAACTGTCATTTCTCCACATTCCTGAGAAGCAGGAGGTGGAAGGAACGTCTAGTGTCTGTTTTCCCTCTCCAATGTGGGGATGCTAGGAAGGATTCCACAAGTATACCAACATGCTTGTGCATACCTCCAAGTAGTCCATGTTTTCCTGTTTGTTCAACATGTGGATGCTTTACATATTCACTTCAGTTATCTATGCAGATTGAATATTTTATATGCAAGAGCATCCAATAACATTCTGTATCCTGAAACTGTTACAGTCCAAACAAGGTTTACCACTTCAGTGAGGATCAAACCAGGAGACATGCTACAAGAATCTTGAACAGGTGTCCAGCATAATTTTGCTGGTAAATGACAGCCTCAGATTACAGGCAAGGTGTGGAAGAGGCTGAGAAGACTATCAGATGTCACATATGCAGATTTATGGGCCTATTTGTCACAGTGTAGGACTAGCTATGACTATGAACACCTTTTCCAGCTCCCTAGGGTTTTGGTGTGGTTGCTGACCCACTTCCCCAACCTAAACTGAATAATGATGAATTAGGTGGTCCCTTTTGGGGTTCAAGCAGGATTTTGGGGTGTTCTGATTGGCTTGGAAGGACACTGTTTTGTTCTAAATTGTTTATTGCTTTGTATGTCCTAATTATGGTTGCCAAGTCCCTAGGTCCTGTTGCCTGCCACCAATTGGTTTTATCATAGAGTTTGAGGTGATTCCCAGAGCTACCCTTTGTCACTTATGATAAGAATTTCCAGTAAATACACGAGGTGCATTTTTTAAAAAACAAAACAAAACAATGCTTCTCCTGTGGCAACATGTCCCCACCAAACTCTCACACTAGTTGCCAGGTATTGTTAGAAGACCCAAAAAATTAATTAAGAAGTCTTTACTTTCTTTCCTGCAATATTGGTTTAAACAAGATTTCTTTTCTGCTCCACACAGTTTGTTGAGGGCTCTTTCTGTCTTCTCCCCCTCCATTTATCTCTCCCCTTCCTTTTTCTTTTTTCTTCTGTCATTATGGACAAATACATATTTAAAATCATCAGGAAGGCATACAAATACTTCTCATTAGGGACAGAGGGAGAAAGAAGGAAGTGTGTGTATGGGGAGATTGGATTGTTATGCAGGACAGCCAATCCCAGTATAAATGCTCATGTGTTTTTCACTGTGTTTAAAGGCCAATCTCTCTCTCCCCTTCCCCTGAGAGCTGGGGGAAGGGAGCTGCTGAACTGCTGTCTGACTTGAGCAAAGAATACCTCTGGGAGTACATGGAGTGTCCTTTCTTTGCCACTGAGGAAAGAGGAGACATCGGGTATCCCACTGCCAGTGTTTGAACACTGGAGGGAGGGACGGAGGCAGAGAGCATTCAAAGACATGGAGTCTCCTGTGTAGCACCCTGGGAAAGCAGCAGAGGCTACACTGGAGCCATAGAGGCAGTCCACAGCAAGGGAACTGGTCTCTGCAGAAAGGAAATAAGGGGAGAAAAACAGGTTGGATTGTTATGTGGGACAACCGGTCCCAGTATAAACTCCCACAGCAAGTATCTGCAGAAAGAGCTGCAATGCCAGCCAGAAGTTCCAGCTTTGAAATAGCCTTCATAACTCCAAGCTCAGCCTCCAGACTCAGGGAGACTCAGCCGGAGCAGAAGTCAGCCTCTCCTCCTCCTAATTACATAAAGACCAGGAGGAAAAAAGATAATACTAGAGTGTTGCCCAAATGGCAGTCATTTTTTTCTGCCTCTCAGTTTCTCGAGGCCATGACTGAGCAAATGGCAGCCCTGCAGAATACATACTTTAACCAGTTCTATTAGTGCCATGTGTCTTCATTTCAGGACCATGGACAATCAACATGGGTAAGTCAGTACTGTGACTTCTTTGTCATTGTGTAAGGTAATACCCTTGGACAATATTTCAAAGGACAAATAGATTAAAACTAAGGACTGGGAATTTTTTTTGCCTAATTTAAAGGGGGGGGAGTTTGGTTACAGGTACAAATTAGCACCCAGACAGTTTGAAAGGCATTCTTTTTATTTAAAAAAGCTGAACCATAAGAACAACAGGTAAAATCAGTGGTAGAAAGAAGTTGTTAACATCAAGAATAATTGAAGTGTTTTTCCCCCTAATTGGATGAAAACATTAACACAATTTTGAATGTGGAGATTATTAAAAATTGGTTTGTAATTATGAGATTTCTAAAGAGTGAGCAGTGATGAATTGCTTACCAATGTTGGGACGTTTGCTTTATTCTTTGTGGTTTGTTCTGACAAACCGAAGACATATACCATATTTTTAAAACATTGTTGATTCTTTTGACCCCTTCTTTCCAGAGGTATTTCCATCCCCATTTAAAAGAAGTATGTTGGTGGGAACTGAATTGAAAGTGTAAAGAGTAAAGAAATATAAGACTGCATAGTCCGTTACAAAATGTTACTACAGATGTAATTGTTTATATATATGCGCACCATTGCTATTTTAAGTATTAGAGAATTACATTTTTCATTTGAATCTTTACATTTATGTTCCAATATTGAACTGGGAATCAAGGGCTCAGATTCTGCCTGAATTTTCTATGGATGGAAGAAGGATTTTCATTCATGGTTCGAGACATGCCCCCTCTGCCCACCCACTGATGCCTCAAATGCTGCTCTTGAGGAATGGGTGGACCCCCAGGGACAGTTTGGGAGGAATTGGAATCTGCTGCAAGATTTTACTCTTAGAAAAATTTTAGGCATAATTCCAATTTTTTGTGTGAATTCTCTTGTTCTACTTTACAAATTGTAAGTAACAATAAAAACTGTAATATGTAAACTACCATGTTATTTTTATACTAGCACAATGAATGAAAAAAAAAGTGGTGCTTGTTAACTAGTGGCAAACTTCTCTTATAAGTCAGCTTTAAAATCCGGTTTTAAAATACTATTGACTTATAGTGGACACAAGTCTTACAGTGCTGTTCTTGCAGCTTTAAAAGTATGTGGTAGTAGTCCCCTGCTATGTATTGTATAATAAAGCTGTGCCCGTTAGATGAGATATAAGACAGCATGACACGGAGCACTCCGATCATGCAACATGAATGAATGCTGACATTTTACAGTCTCATTATACTTTTATGCTGAGCTTGTTTATGCTCCCTATGCAGTCTCTCAGAAGCAGATTTGCTTTGGCTGATAGTATTGCACAGTGTCATACGGTTTCTGTCTTGAAATATTATTAGTTGTTTTACCAAACCTTACCAGATCCTTCAGCGGAGAACATGGTTAATTTAACAGGAGTTATCAATGAACTAACAGGGAACAGAAGTATTTTGACTGGGGGAAAACAACAACAACACTAGCTGGATATGGCTAGGCTACCAGTATATGCCTCATGAAAACCATCAACAAGAAAGCAATAAGAAACAGACTATTTAAAAATGACTAAAGACCAAGTTAAACGCCAGCTAAGAATGTATAAAGCCATTGTCCTGCCATATCGTATCTATTGACTGTGGAGAGGGACCTTAAGAACTTGTGCCCCACCAAACCAAATGCAAATCATCAAACATGTATTGTGGCCTACTAAGTGCTTAACAATTACCTTGCTTTAGCTTTCACTTTCTTGACATGTATTGTGGCCTACTAAGTGCTTAACTTTCTTAACTAAGTGCTTTAGCTTTCACTTTCTTATCCCAGAAAGGTGTGTAGCCCTTCATGTGGATATTTATTAATCTAGGGAAATTTACACCAAACTTGTCACCCAATACAGCTCTTCTCCAGGCATTAGAGAACAAACTATAGCTGTTTCACCATCATAGGCCATATATTGTTCACAATAACCAAACAACCTTTTAAGATTGAAGTGTGGACATGTTTAGTGAGGTCACTACCTATTGCAGATAGTGAAATGTAAAAAGGACTGCAGTAGCTGCATTCCAAGTATTTGGAATTTTAGACTCAACCTCTCTGTGATAGGTGGACATATTTTTAAAGGCAGTAAAGAGGTGAATCCAACAACCCGCAATATTGTCTGCTTCAAAAAAATTTAAGGAGAAAGTTGAAAGAGAAGGTCAAGCATTGGCCACCAATTAATTATTACATGGCTCCTAGTGCAGAAAACCATTTTACTTGCTTGAAGTTCCAGCCATGCCAACAAGTAGGGCAGCTGACCGCATATCCTGTTCCATGGAAAGAAGAAAGTAGGCACTAATCTTCTTACTTGGAACTGACAGATCATTGCAAATTATTACTCACTATAGAGAGTTTTGTACTCAGTATAATACAATGAGTGATAATCAGCTTGAAAGTAGTCTTTGTGAGACGTAGGCTGCGATCGCACACACCTTTAGATCCAACATAGGTGTGAATGCCTGACAGATCTAAAGGGAGTGATCAGCAACATCTGGGAGGTGTCCCACAGTCATCATCAACCCGTGCTGCTCCACCACAGAAGCGAAGTTAAAAGACACCGGGGAAAGTCTGGTAGTAAATGGGTTCTGACGGGCCATGGACAGACTTTCTCCTGACTGATCACTCAAGCACGCTCTCAAGCTGTCCGGAGGGTCTGATCAGGCCATCCTGGCTCAGTGCCATTCCCCTCCCATTTGCAGTATGCACATTATTGCATACTCGATAGGGGGCCCTCAGCGCGGAGGTGCAATTTCTTGTTTATGCGCAAGGGAAACAAATGGCCAGAAAAAAAATTATGACTCACTCACAGTTGTATCTGATCACACAGTGACAGACTGCTCCTGTACCTACAAAAGGAGGTGTGATCTTGCAACTGCATGTCAAATTCCTCTGGAAGGAATAGCCTCGCTTCCCATCCACTTCAACTGGCGCGTGTGACCACAGCAATGAAATTCCATATTTTTTTAGTGAAATGCCTCTTTTTTCGAGGTTGAAATTCAATTCATCTGTGAACAACTGAGGACTTGCAATACCTGCAGTTCTATTACCCTCCAATCCAATGGTCTCTTGTAGAAAGAGCTCTTCAAATGGTAAAAGCCTGACAAACAAACAATTAATAGTTAGGGGCCATACTATAGTACACTGTCCATGGCTGATAATTAACTCACTGGCAATATACAATGGAGGAAAGAAGCAAACAACTACAAGATGGCACTTCGATAAAAATGAGCACCTGGGTCTGCAAACAGATGACAGGAGGCATGAGAAAGTACAGCTTCAAATGTTTGGGATCAGAGGAGTGTGGGATGGACCATCTTTATGCATCTGGTTTAGGCAAAATCATAGAATCATAGAGTTGGAAGGGACCTCTAGGGTCATCTAATCCAACCCCCTGCACAAGGCAGGAAATTCACAAAAACCTCCCCCCCTGCACACCCACAGTGACTGCTCTTCCATGCCCAGAAGATGACAAAAAATCTTCAGGATCCCTGGCCAAACTGGCCTGGAGAAAAATTGCTTCCTGACCCCAAAGTGGCCATCAGCATTTCAATGGGTGTGTAAGAAAGGGCCAAAAGAACTAAGAGCTGAGGCAACCCTTCCTGCCCTCCCTCTCATGATCTCCCTAAGTTCAAACAATCAGCATTGCTGTCAGATGGCCATCTAGCCTCCATCTGAAAACCTCCTAAGAAGGAGAGCCCACCACCTCCCAAGGAAGCCTGTTCCACTGAGGAACTGCTCTGTCAGGAAGTTCTTCCTAATGTTTAGCCGAAAACTCTTCTGATTTAATTTCAACCTTTTGGTTCTGGTCCAACCTTCTAGCACAACAGAAAACAACGCTATACCATCCTCTATATGACAGCCCTTCAAGTACTTGAAGATGGTTATTATATCACCTCTCTGTCATCTCCTCTCCAGGCTAAACGTACCCAGCTTCTTCAACCTTTCCCTATAGGACTTGGTCTCCAGACCCCTCACTATCCTCATTGCTTTCCTCTGGACACATTCCAGCTTGTCTATATATCTTCTAACATTGGTGTACTGATCTATGAGCACCCCCTAAAAAAAAAAAAAGTCCTGCAAGATGTATTGAGGAATTGGGAATATGGAAGGGAAGTGGTAAAAACTCATTCCAGCATTCTGTCCTCTGCAAAATTTTAGCCTAATTTGTTGGTGTCAGGGGTGGCATCCACACTGCCAAATTTATCAGTGGAGAGGGAGACTAGATGGTCGCTGGAGCAGGACATGGACAGCAAAACTTTGGGGAGTGGGGGGATGGTTGCCAGCACTGCCAGGGTATCTCTCACTTGACGTGGGAGAAAGGCAGGTGTGCCTGGCCCAAGCCATGGCAGAATGCTGAGGAAGCTGAAGGTGGTGGCAGGAAGGAGGCCGCAGGCTGGAGCACCGGCAACTGTTGGCATGCCAGCATGGAAGGGAGGCTGGAGGCTGGGCCAGCAGCCCCACCCCACACTGATGGTAAGGAATAGGATGGGGCCAGAGAGGAGGTGCCCCACTGGGCACAAGGGATGTCCATTACATGAGCCCCACCTGGGAAGGGTGGATTGGAGAGCCTGGTGGCCCTCCACCCTGAGGGGGAGGACTTAAGGAGCAGGCAGGAGGCAGACCAGGGAGAAAGAGCATGGGCGAGACCGAGAGATGCCAGGATAGTGACTGGGCTACCACAAGCAGGGGCGAGGGAACAGGGTGCACACAACCCCCCGTCTCTCTGTACTATCTGGGGCCGGAGCCAAGCCAGCTTACTAAAAGTTACACCCTGGAGGGTCCTACCTCACTAAGCTTTGACCTAGAGCCCCCAGAACCTGACAGTAGGGGTGGAGTATTTTGTTGAAGGTTTGATAGTGCTCCTGGATGGAAAATAACAGATTAGTAATTATGGTGATTTAGAGATATGGGTCCATAAGGAACATAAAGGATAGGAAGTGGGAGTTTAGAGAGAATTTTGGCTTGTTATAAGAGAAAAAGAAGAAGAGATTGGATTTATACTCCACTCTTCACTTGGAGTCTCAGTGTGGCTTACAAACTCCTTTCCCTCCCCCTCCCCACAACAGACACCCTGTGAGGTAGGTGGGGCTGAGAGAGCTCCCTCCAGAACTGTCCTTGAGAGAACAGCTCTGACAGAACTATGGCTTACCCAAGGTCATCCAGCGGCTGCAAGTGGAGGAGTGGGGAATCAAACCTAGTTCTCCCAGATTAGAGTCCACACACTTAACCACTACACCAAACTGGGAGGAGGAAGGACAGTTAGTTAGTGAGCATCTGTTTTATTTATTTAAAATATTTCTCTGCCACCTTTCCCAATCCCAAAAGGCAGTCCAGAAGGATACCATAATCAATGGTATTGTGAGCCTCTGAAAGGTCCAGGAGAATTAATTGGGTTGCACTACCATTTCCCAGTGTAGGTTATCCATTAAGGCAACCAAGGCTGAAACCAGCCTGGAATGGATCCAAACAATCCATTGTATTCAGGAATCTCTGAAATTGCCAGGTCACCATTTGTTCAGTCACCTTGCTCAGGAATAGTACATTGAGATTGGGTAGTAGTTATTCAACTCCCCTAGGAAAGCAAGGGGGAATGGTATATATTTGGAAATAAAATATTACATTTATGTCTTGCCTGGTGTGTCCTTTCTTTGATTGAACCCTAACCCACTGCTATGTTTCAAAAACAACACATGTTCCTGGATATTTTGAGGTTATGGAAATGAAATTGATAGGAAATAGCCTACTTTTTTCACTGAGTAGGAAAAAAATGTGTCAACATAAATAGTGTCTACTTTCTGGGTGAGTTCTAGCTGGTCTGCTGCCCATTCCCCATCAGTTAACAGCAACAGCCTGCAGATATGTCACTGGTAGAGACTGACTTAATGTGAAATGAATACTAGGGAATACTGCCAGAAGTTATTTCCTCTAAGAGTTGCCTATATGCATCTATTTCATCAGTGATGAAAGACAGATATAGATTCAGATATCCAGGTTCCCCAGAGAAGTGATTCTTACCTTTGGTGTTATGCTGATGTTTCTGATATAATCAACTGCAAAGGGTTTTTGAATTGTATAATCATTTTATTATAAAACAAGATTTCTGAAGGTTTTTATTTTTTCTACTATTATCTAATGAGACTAGTCATAAGAAAGTGCCTTCGGTTAGACTATTGGTAAAATTGATGACAGTTCCAGAAAATAGCAGAAGGAAATACTGATCTTCGAGCCAGTTCTTAGACAATGTAAGGGCTATGGACATTTTATATTGCAGTTCAGCTCAACTTTTCCTAGTAGTCCGAAGATGACTGTAAAAAAACACACAAATGTACTTATTTTAAATAGTATACAAACAATAGTAACACATAAATAATAACAATAAACAAAATTCTTTATGTAGAGATATAAAGAGTTCACTTCTTTATGTAGAGATATGAAAAGTTAACAATCTAAGTAAAAAGCAAAGGAAGAAGGAGAGGGTAGGAAGGCACACAGCAAAATAAATAAATAAATCCAAGGTATCATATAAATGGTAAAGCACAACACCTTCTTGAAAGTCGACAATCATTAAAGTATATAGAAGTTTTCTCTTTCTAATATAAAAACTCTATGACACTGTAAACCACTGTATACTATGGCATTTGTAACCCTCTCCTCCCCCGGATCCACACCCAAAACCTCCAGGAATTTCCAAACCTGGATCTGGCAACTTTACCCTCCATCCCCTGCACCCAGTGGCCATTGGGGACCTGGCAACCCTAATTGATCTAGATAAGGGATGGGCATGAACTAGGAAAATGCAATTTGGCTCGTGGTTCGTGGCGTGTCCAGTTCATGAACCACAAATCATCACAAACTTTTAGCTGCCAAACAAACCAGTTCAGTTTGTGAGGTTCATGATGTGGTAGAACCCCCCCCCCTCAAATGCTAGAGACACCAAACTCCAATTGTCTCTCTTCTACCTACCCTCCAAGCTTGGTGAGGATTGGATTTACAGGGTCCAAGTTATGAGCCCCCCAATAAGGTACCCCAGGAAAGTGCGTTCTGGGGAAATGACAGGCACAGGTTCAGAAGTGTATAGAATGGACCCTATGCAAGCTAGAGACATCAAACTCACAGAGGCCCTCCCCCTGATGCTCATCTACATGACCTCCATGTTATGTGCAGATTGGATTTAGAGAGTTTGAATTATGCTCCTCCCCAAGAAGATACCCACAGGAAACTGCTTTTGGTGGAAATGTCAGACTCAGGTTCAAAAGGGAACAGGTTTTATGTAGGACCATTATTAGACATACAAATACCATTATGTCATACAAAGTGTGTAGCATCAGCATACAACAATGTTGACTTTATAGGACTGTGTACTGTATTCTTTTTGTCTTTTATAATTTATTTTGAATTATTACAACTAAGATTGTTGGAAAAACCTGTGCTATCTTCTTTCCAATATGAATAATGTGCTTGAATTGATTTCACTTAATTAATGCAAGAAGGCTCCAAATTCTAATAATTTTATATTGAAAGCAGTCAGAAAGGTCACTGCAGTTTCTCCAAGAAATATTAACATTTCTTATTTTGTTTTGGAAAGTTTAAATGGTATTGTCCAATACGGATAAGAAAAAAATTAATATAACTCCATTGCTTCTAGTGTGGTATAAGCAAGGGCTTGAGCCTGAATGACAATGAAAATGTTAATATAAATTGTGCATTGCTAAAATTAAAATACAGAAGAAAAGAGGCTTCAGTGAATCATAGCCATATAGTCATAGATCTGTTTTTTTTCTACTTGAAGACCAGAACTGTTTTCTATTAATTAAAAAGTTGGTAATACTATGCAAAGATTTCTGTAAGAAATTATCTTTTAGGAAGCACCTATAAGGCAATAGTTCTCAAAAGGTCATAAGGCAATAGTTCTTAAATTAAGATCAGAGTGATTATGTTTGGGCAGTAAAGATTTTTTCTTCCTTATCATTTCATGAAGAAATATGGACCTTGCTCCAGTCTTTTTCCATTCTTTTTTAATATTAGGTGTACTTGATCATCCTGCAGTTCAACTCATGTTCTGCTCCCTAGTCATGAGCAAGCAGCTGATTTTTCATGGAACAGTTTGGCTGTTCACAAGCTGCTTGAGTCAATTTCCCAGGTTGTTTTCTGTGGTTTTAAAACAGTGCAGTACAATGAAATAGGCTGTATTTCACAGGTATATTATCACACAGCTCAATAGGAATCATAGTTTCCCCCACAAACACACACAGAGACCTGTCATCTCTGTGCCACTCCACCACAAACTGTTTAAATAAGTGGTTCAGAATAGATTCAGAATTTTCTTGTGTATATAGCCAAAGGACGTTACAATACAGAATTAGGATAGTAAAAGAAAATAATTCTAATAATACATAGATAAAACAGCGATTAAAACCATCCATTAATGTTATGAACAGTAAAATTGTAAAATAAATCTGGTTAGTCATAAAAAGATTAATTTTCTGAAGCTGCAGTCTTAGCTCTGACTTTTTTTGGCGGCCAAGGCGAAAAGATACACTTTATAACTGATGAGTGGATCAGTGTCAGATAATAGAAAGACCAGCTTGTCAATGTCAGAGGAAATTTTTTGTCCTGTTAGCAGATGATCAAGAAATTTAGATCTAGCTGCTGTATACATAGGACAAAATAGTATATAGTGAAGAATGTTCTCTGGGACCGAGACACCGTATATACAAGAATGTAAAGCCAGTGGTATTTGAGAGTATCTCCCTGTGAGTAGAGCCGTCAGCATTGTCTGAAAACGTAAGGAAGTGAGTGCCTTTCTGAGATTTCGAGATGTAATATTCACTAAATAAGGAGATCTATCATGATCTCTTTTGAATAGCTTAAACCAAGGGGAGAATTTAGACCTAGAGATTGTAAAACTGTCCAATAAAACATCACATCTATAGATGCAGTTTCATAAGTTGGTGCCATTATTGAGAACCCCCAACAAATCGTCTGGAATAGAATAGTAGGCAAGTACGTTGTTGTAACATGTAGACTAGGATGTATCTCTACATGACATTAGTTGAAAACATTGTTTGCTAAATATGTTGGTAGAGGCAGTATTACCTTTATTCCAGGATCCCGCAGATTCTTGAATAGTTTTGTGGACAACTTCATCTCTCAGAAGGTGGAGGTGGGAACCAGAGGATCTGCTATCCTAGATTTAATCCTGACTAACAGTGAAGAACTGGTTGATGAAGTGAATGTTGTGGGAATAGTGACCATGTCAGCTTGGAATTTGACATAGAGAAGGATGTGAAACCAGGACATAGTAGGACACGTATCCTGGACTTCAGGAAAGCTGATTTCAGAAAACACAGAGAAATATTAGGTAGGATCCCATGGCTGGAAATGCTGAGGGGGAAATCTGGACAGGAAGGATGGGTGATGCTGAAAAATGAAGTGCTTAAGGCACAATTGCAAACTGTTCTGGTAAGAAAGAAAGGTAGGAGACGGGTAGTGAAGCCGAGGTGGCTGAACAAGGAACTCTCTGAAGAGCTGAGACTAAAAAGGGAAATGTACAGGAAATGGAAGGAAGGACTTCCAGTTTATGGTGACATGCAGGCAGACGCATCTCCCGGACGTCCCAGGGATGTAATCTGCACACCAGCGTGTAGGAGAGGGTGCAACGGGTCGTGACCCCCCTGGAGCCTTGCCAAAAGGCTCCTAGCCATGGGGCTTTTGAGGCCTTTCCCTCCCCCTCCCCACAGCAGACACCCTGGGAGGCAGGTGGGGCTGAGAGAGCTCTTGACAGAAACTGCTCTTTTTCAAGGACAGCTCTTGTTAGAACTACGGCTTGCCCAAGGCCATCCAGCCAGGTGCAAGTGGAGGAGGAGTGGGGGATCAAACCTGGCTCTCCCAGATTAGAGTCCGCGCGCTTAACCACTACACCAAATTGGCTGTCCACCAAACTGACTCTCACATTTATAAACTGGCATCACATTTATAGATCCAGTTTTCATAAATTGGTGCCAATATTGAAAGCCCCCAACAAATAGTCTGGAATAGAATAGTAGGCAAGTATATTGTTGTAACATGTAGACCAGGATGTATCTCTACATGACATAGTTGAAAGCATTGTTTGCTAAATATGTTGGTAGAGGCAGTATTACCTTTATTCCAGGATCCCGCAGATTCTTGAATAGTTTTGTGGACAACTTCATCCCTCAGAAGGTGGAGGTGGGAACCAGAGGATCTGCTATCCTAGATTTAATCCTGACTAACAGTGAAGAACTGGTTGATGAAGTGAATGTTGTGGGAATAGTGACCATGTCAGCTTGGAATTTGACATAGAGAAGGATGTGAAACCAGGACATAGTAGGACACGACATAGAGAAGGATGTGAAATCAGGACATAGTAGGACTCGTATCCTGGACTTCAGGAAAGCTGATTTCAAAAAACACAGAGAAATATTAGGTAGGATCCCGTGGCTGGAAATGCTGAGGGGGGAATCTGGACAGGAAGGATGGGTGATGCTGAAAAATGAAGTGCTTAAGGCACAATTGCAAATTGTTCTGGTAAGAAAGAAAGGTGGGAGACGGGTAGTGAAGCCGAGGTGGCTGAACAAGGAACTCTCTGAAGAGCTGAGACTAAAAAGGGAAATGTACAGGAAATGGAAGGAAGGACTTCCAGTTTATGGTGACATGCACGCAGACGCATCTCCCTGACGTCCCCAGGGATGTAATCTGCACACCAGCGTGTAGGAGAGGGTGCAACGCGTCGTGACCCCCCTGGAGCCTTGCCAAAAGGCTCCTAGCCATGGGGCTTTTGAGGTGTGACCTCTTCGCTGGCACGATGCCGGTGAATTGAGGTGCTCCTCCGCCCCGAAGGTCCTGCCACTGAGTGTCCGCATGGACTCAGAGCTGCTGACCGGGACAAGCATCGGAGATCGGGCGAGAAAAATGGATGCCAAGCATGGCCGGATGGCCGGCAGCAAACTGTGAGTCGGGTTGAAGCGAGCATGAGGTTTTTAAAAGAAAGCTGCCCCGCTTAAGGAGTGACGAAAAGTGAGCAGGGGAGGGACCCCTCCCAAATGCACAAATGAAAGTACAAAAAAAAAGAGGGGGGAGCAGAAGAATAAGCGTCTAAATCTGTTTTAAGAGACTTATCAGAGTGCAGATAAGCGTAAGGGTTCAGAGACTTTAGCAACTTTCAGAAAAGTAAATAATCCAAAAAGATGGCGGGGAAGAAACCAGACAAAGACAAACTGTTGAAAGCAAAACTAGTGGACAGTCCTCGAACGGAAGAGACCACTGAGCTTTCCAAAATGCTGGCAGATTCCTTGCACCCTCTGCTGGATGAGATGACTAACATCAAGCAACAATTGTCAACAATAGGTCAGAGCTTGGCTTCACAGCAGCTACAACTGACTAAATCTTTAAAAGCAATGGAGCAAATGGCCGAGAAGGTGAAGCAAATGGACACCAATACTAATAGATGGATGCCAATACTACAAAAGTCAAGAAAAAGGTGCAAAAGCTGGAAATAAAACAAGCTACGGAAGAGTCACAACTTTTACAGCTGCAAATGGAGAAAGCAAATTTGGTCCTACAGTTCCAAGGGGTCCCAGAATCCAAAGGAGAGAATCTGAAGCAACTGTTGAGTGAAGCAATAGCCCCAATGACAGATTTGAAAGTGGAATATCTTTACAGCGAGATGGATGTGGTCTACATGTCCTATTCCTCATACATCAAGAAGAACATTCTGCCTGGAGAAATAGTAGTCAGATTCTCGAAGAGATATGTGAGCGACTTTATTTTGAAAGCAACTACGGGAACCCCCTTGAAAATCGGGGACAATAATATCAGGATTTTAAAAAACATCCCATTTGAAATAAGACAGAAGAGAAAGATATATTAAGACTTAATCCTTTTCCTACAAACAAAGGGCATCAGTTACAGATGGTTAATCCCAGAAAGCGGCATTTTCAAACTCCACAATAAAAAAGAAAAGATTGACTCTGTTCCTAAAGCACGTGAGTTTCTGAGAATACAGCTGGGGGAACCAGCTGAGGACAAGAGGGAAGAAGAAGAAAGCAAATCTGATGGCGAGTTAAGCTCGGTGTCTTCTGATGAGGACTCTCTCTCTGAAAAGGGGGCGGCTGCCCCCAAAA